>NW_012279834.1:0-2361 GCF_000151885.1 Dipodomys ordii
GTCTTTGAGAAGACCATATGAACATTGTGCTGCTAGGTTTATGAAATAGAGATTTAAAGTTCCTTTGAAATAGTATATTTTAAATATGATTATGTTCATTAAATTATTTAATAAAGCTAGTCCATATTCTTGACCATAATACTTATAATAATAAATCTCAAATGGGATTTTATTTTTGAATGTGTGAATCTTCACCAGACATTTTATATGTTTTTTTCTGGTCTTGGGGCTTGAACTCAGTGCCTTGGTCCTGTCCATGAGTTTTTGGTGTTCCAGGCTAGCACTCTACTACTTGAGCCATAGCTCTACTTCCAACTTTTTGGTGGTTAATTGGAGATAAGCATCCCATAGACCTTCCTGCCTAGGCTAACTTTGAACCACAATCCACAAATCTCAGCCACCTAAGTAGCTAGGATTACAAAAATGACCAAAATCAGCACCTAAATGAGATGAATAAAATCGATTCCAAAATTATGAAGCTGTCTTCTAATAGTTGTGACGGAGCAAATAAATAATAGGTTCTTTTCATGGATAAATTATTCTAATTTATAAACCTTCCCAATATGTATTGATGATTGTCACATACCTCCTTTTATTTTTGTCATTTTATTTATTTAGCTATATAGTGGATATTTGATCCCAATAACTTTTAGAATTTCCTTAGTGCCTAAATGCAACAAAAATCCTCAATGGAATGACTACATATCAAAACCCATATTATCTTAATTTGTTTTAATCATTAGTAAGTTTATATTACTATACTTTTTAAAAATTATTTCTGACTTTTATAGTTAAAATATTAGGGTTTTTGCTTAATATTATTGATATAACAGGAACTTCCACAGGGTAAGTTAAAATGATTAGTTCTTTTTTTCTAATTTAATTTTATTGTCAAGATGATGTACAGAATGGTTACAGTTTCATACATAATGTAGTGAGTACATTTCTTGTCAAAAATTGTTACTCTTCTCTGCTTTATCTCCCACTTTCCCTCCTCTCCAATACCCCCCCCCCAAATGTAAAGTTCATTTCCAACGTATTGCCTTATATAGCTGTTGCATTGGTTTACATTTTGTCCTTTGTCTCACCATTTTGTTGTTCCCCTTCCCTTCCCTAATTCAGATAAATGTATATCAACACACAGGTTACCAAAATCAAATACAGTGACAACCAGATAAACCATAGGAAATAAAAGAAAAAGGAAGAGCTTTACATAGTACATTGAAATAATAACAACAAAGAAAAACCTTTTGTTTCAATATCTTGGAGTTCATTTCGCGTAGCATCATCTTATACAGTCTTACATATATATCTACTGAGCTGCTGTGATCCTCATCTAGGACTACCCTAAACATATACTAATTATTGCAAATGAGGGAAATCATGGAGCTGTCTTTTCAATAGGGGATTTGTTGTCTACCCTTGCTGATGTCTTTGTCATTAGTTTTAATTGACCATTGGGACCTATACTTTATTCCCTAGTTATTAATGAAAATATTTGAAAATATTTCATACTGTTTACTTACTGAAAATGGCTAAGAAATATGTATAAAATAATTTGAAGGAAAATCAACAGATAATAGCGTTAGCTATTAGGAAGAGTCCTTTGATTCACAAGGAGATGAAATAATACACAGGTCATGAATACCTAAGTTTTATTTCTATAACTGAATGTATTTCACTACTTCAAGCAATATTTATGAGGCAAATTACAGGAATAGTACAGAATTAAATTTAGGTTCATATAGAATCTTTCATACCCCAACTATCTTAATAGCTTTCTGAAAGCATGGAGATGCAGAGATAATTGGAAAATGGAGAAGCCATTGTACATAAGGGTGAATAATCATACGCTTGGATTCAGAGCTATGTCTAATAGAATCAGGATCAAGGGTATTCTCCAACTCATCCTACCTTAGCTCGACTAAGGATATGCAGTAGGTCCTCTGCACAATAGCTCCTTTGGTCTTATCCTAAACAATCCCTGCATTCCAGTGATGGAATTTCACAACGAGCTGTTTTGGATATACAACTAGAAATTCTCAGATCTCTGGCATGAGTGAGTGATTTATTTAACATAGTACATTTAGTGTAAAATACCATACAATTCATAGGACATGCATCAACTTGCGTTTCATTTCATGGAAAGATAAAATGACCAGTAGACAATTTTATACCTACATGAAGGAAGATATGGAAAAATCAGAGGTAAGTCAAGTTAGGTGGTGGAATTACAACTTTTACCACATGGAAAAGGACTGGAAATAAAACCAGCAGCCTTTCAATAAGACATAGGGAAAAGAAGAACAAACAAGTGCAATTGCCTTTCATGATGTTTTATGTTACAAAACTGTGACTAGA
>NW_012279835.1:0-4584 GCF_000151885.1 Dipodomys ordii
AAGGGAGGAAGGAAGGAAGGAAGGAAGGAAGGAAGGAAGGAAGGAAGGAAGGAAGGAAGGAAGGAAGGAAGGAAAGAGGGAAGGAAGGAAAGAAGGAAGGAAGGAAAGAAGGAAGGAAGGAAAGAAGGAAGGAAAGCAAACAATAAGAAGAAGAAACAGGTTGTGCTTCACTATCACCAGTCTGCCTGTGAGAAATGACATGAGGGAAGATCTTCACCACTCAGTCAGGAGAGAACTCCTGCGTCTTTCACATTCAGCATTTTACAATTCATATCTTTTATAAATGCACTTGTTGAAAGAAATTATGGGTTATATTGCGTTAGTTAAATCACCTATCACAAAATACTGGCTTAATATTATACTGCAAAAAAATCATACAATGACTCCCACAGTATGCTATGGTAAATCAGACAGCATAGCAAAGTCCTTCTCTTCCAACAGGGCTCCTGCTAGTAGGTATGATCCCAAGACCTTAGCAGTCTAATTGTACCTGAGAAGAACCTAGCTAAGCACATTAGGCATTATTAAGAGGAATCTTTGCAATAAGAATCTACTTTCCTTGTCATTAAAGACTCTTTGCTAAAGCTTATGATGAGCTATAAGATAGCTCACCTAAACAAATCACATGCTAAGTGATTATAAAACTCCTAAAAGTATTGTTCATTTTAATCCTATCCATCCTTTAAAATGTACTATCCTGTACATGTTTCAGCATAATACAATTCTATATATTTATATAACATACAAATCTGTATTCATGTACCTATAAATGAATATGTGTGTAGATTCATCTGTGAAAAATATTTATACATTGAAGATATTTCACTGCATCAGTAAAAATTATAATGTGACACTAATCTATCTCTGAGTTGCTTTTCTTCTATGTAGTCTTTATCTCTGAATAGCAAGGCAAAGAAAAAGGAACAGAATGAAACATACCAGCTGAGGTCAAGTTCACTATGTTCTAGGTCATTACAATTGAGTCTCTGAGGTTGATTATTCTTACTCTGAAGCCACACTTTTAGAGCTTGGTCACATGTGGCTAAGTATGTCTTCTAAGGTAAAGAGAAATATCTTTGGACAATTCTTCCAGAAATCTGCATATTTTCTCCTTTTCTAAATATTCAGGACACTGAATAAAAGGCTCTTGAATGTTCCAGCAGCCAGGTAAATTTATGTAGACATACTTTTCTATTTTAAACCCTAAAATTTATGCCACCTCCATGAACTAGTTTATTGTTTAACTGGAAGGTTTTAATGAGTGGGAGGAGAAAAAATAGAAAATAGCAGAGAGAAGAAAAAAAGAGAAAAGCTTCAAGAGAGCAGAAATGAAACTGGAACTGTGTTTAGACAAATAACAGTAGTTGATGCTGCCTCTGCTTTGCATGGGATTATTCCTTCCAAAGAACTTGGAACCTTTTGAAGGTATGATTGCAGGGCGAATCAGTACCAGACGGAGAACAGAAGCTCCCTCTAGGTTCATTTTTATGGATAACCACCTCTGGGGGTGCTGAGCACTGAGGTCAGGCCTTCATTGCACCTCTAAGATATCAGAGGAAAAGTCTTTAGGTGAAGAAGGAAATAGTCAAAGGAAAGAATTGGGTAGGAAAGGACAAAGATGGAAAGCAAACATGACAAGTTGTTTTCCAGTTTACTTTACTGACCTCTGTCACTTCCCATCTCTATAAGGCTTGTTTGTATCAGGTCCCCATTTGGTGATCATTTTCTTCCTTTTCAGAATGGCTTTTTTTCTCCATTTTCAAACTTGCCAGTACTTACCACTTTGTGGAACTGTGCCTATTTAAGGGACAAGTTATTTGCCAAGTAGTACATTTTATGTGTGCATGTGACAGCGTATGCATTCTCAAAAACATCTCCTTAAGACCTTGAAATAAATCATCTGCCCATGCACCTATTATATAAGGCATATATGACACAATCATTTAAAATGCCAGCTAGTGTTCAGGTGCACATTGACTTCTTTCTGTTTGGTAGATTCTTTTCTGGTAAAGCTCCCCTGACTCACCACCTTTAGAAAGCAATCTTTGCTGGACTTCATCGCTCATGTTGACATATTGCTCTATAGATCTAGTCTGTTACTTTTCATGCATTATATGTTTGGTCTTTCCAATTAGTTTATAATCTCTCAAGGACAGAAGTTGTACTTTTGCTTCCTTTCAGCATGATGAATCATTGGAAGTACATCTGGGCTGCTGTGATTGGACAGCCAGCATTACCACTACTTGCCACTACTCTACAGGAGGCTCTCCTGAGCCTGATGTACACAGTTTTGATGGCAGGATAGAGACTATCCCTGAGATTCATCCATGCATTCATTCACTCATCCATTCATTCAATTACTATACTTCAGCTACTGATATATACCAGAAGCCATCTTAAATTTTCTCCTAAATGGACATGTATTTTTTTATTTTATGTGGCTTGCATTTTTGTAAGAAAGAATTAGATAATAAGCAAACAAATAAGTAAAAGATTAAGCAAGGTATTAGTGCTAAATTTTAAGGTGATGAAAACACCTAAAATGCAGGTAGACTAATAAAGATACATCCTCCCACCACCCTAACCCGCCATCTGCAACAAGGCAGGTCGCTGTAGAAGGCTCTGGAAGGAAAATGTATCCTGCAAAAGAGAATCTTAAAAAGGGCTCAAGCAGGAGGATTGAAACTAGTATATTCAAGGAATTAAAGCGAAGCCTCAGGGGCTGGGGCCCAATGAGCTGCTGGAAATATAAAATAGTTCAGAAACATCAGGGTCCCAATTGTGAATGATCTTACAATCCCTAACAGAGCCTCGCTACCACTGTGAGGAGAGGAGAAGCCACACTGCTCATTAAGGATGAGGTAATGAAGTTCCAAGAGCCGGCTATCATAAGCAGTTCTCCAGAACTAGTATCTCAAGGCTAGTTTCTTGGATCACAGTGTTGGCAGAATTTCTTCCCTCTGAGACCTGTGATGAAAAGATCTGTCCCAGGCCTCCCTCAATGCTTCAGAGACAGCTGTCTCCGTGATCAAATAGTTTTATGTATCTAAATGTCATAAAATTTCCTGTTTTCACATAGGCACGAGGCAAATTGGATGAGGGGCCCATGTTAATAACCTTGCTTTCAATGAGTAATGCTTCTATCTAAAAACAAAGTTACATTTTGAAGGACCATAGGGGAGGAATTTTGAGAGAAGAAGGCATATTAGGGGGAGTAAATATGATCAAAGTGTAACATACTCATGGATGGAATTATCACTATGAACCCCTCATATTGTACAATTGATATGTACTAATAGATTACAAATTCCCTTAGCTTTTGTGCTTAGACTCAAATGTGAGACACCAAGCAGGATGCTCTTGGGAGAATCCAAGTGAGAAATGGCGGAATAAGAGAAGCAGGTGAAGAAGATTCTTGTCTTGATTTCAACATTAACAACCAATGTTTTGCAAAGGTACTCTTCTGAGCATCTAACTTAAAAGATTTTTAAAACAGCAGTAGTTTAAAGAAGCCCAGATTTCCCACCCTATCTTTGAAAAAGCATCTAGGGTAAAAAAAATAATAAGTGTGCGTATTACCAAGTATGATAAAGGCATTATCTCCTTCTGGAGATAGTAGACAGGCTTACTGACCATTGCTTACAACTTAGGTTCCTTATATTTGGAGCTCTTCCTCTGTGATACAAGCCCCTGCGTGTGCAGGCTCTCTTTGTGTCTCCATGTGGTACTGAGACTTGGGAACTAATATGACTGTTACTACCGCTGGGAGAAATCAAAGTCTTGGTCTCTGTATCAGTCAGTGTTGTCCAAAGGAACCAAACCGACAGAAGAAATATAAAATCAAATTGGTTTATATTATCAGAAGCTGAATGGCCCCACAATGGTTATCCACACACTGAAGAGCCAGGGAGACAAGCAACTGCCCAATCCAAGAAGCTAGAAGCCTCAGAACAAAAGGAACAAATGGGCCAACCTCAATCCCAAGGCTGAAGACTTCGAAGCCCCCCTGCAGAGTCTTGGTTCCAAGTTCACATTCGAAGTCCAAAGAACCTTGTGTCTGAAATCCAAGGTGACCGGAGCAACAAAAACTGTACTTGTGGAAGAAGAGTTAAGTGTGCACAAATGAGAACTTGCTCCTCTTTCTGCTTTTGATTCCATCCAGCCCCAGCCCCTGGAGTGGTGCTGCTCCCATCGATGCTCCCATCTCACTGGGTTTGCTGACCGACATGCCAATCATCTCTACAAACACTCTCCCAGAGCACCAGAAGTATGTCTTGTCAATTTCCTGAACTGAGACCCAAATAAACCATCAATCTCTAATTCAGGAATCACCTTAGCTTGCAAAGAGGATAAACTCTCAGACTCTTTTAACACTTACATTGACATATACCAGGAAGAGATTTTAAGTCATGTGCATCTATATGATCTTTCATGTAAATAAGGAGAGATTTTAGATAAAATTGCAAAACGACCAAAAAAATTTTTCCATACTGGGGATTGATTTCTGAGCCTTGTGTAGGCTAAGCAAGTATTCTGAGTGACTCTTGAGCTATGTCCCCAACCTTAATATTTTTAAAATATCTC
>NW_012279836.1:0-2025 GCF_000151885.1 Dipodomys ordii
AAAATACAGAGAGTGTGTTTCTATTGATATCTGTCTAAAGGCCTGCAAAGGTGACTTAGGCATTGTTGGGATCATTAGAGATCACATTCCTAAGCCATCTAGGAAGATGCTTTTGCAAACCAGAGTACTAAACAATCTACACTGCTGTAGCCGGAGAAAAGGTCTGTGCAGTTGTCAAAATATTGTTCTTAATGACATCTAACCCTGATGGCCTCTTTGTAAAATAGGCTAAGGTTATAGGTTCCTGGCTAGGTAAGATCAATGCCCCTGAAGTCAGCTTGAAAAAGTTACAGAAGATGGACCTTCGCTCTTCTACCCCCATTTTAAGATCAAGGGTCCAGAGTCAGTTTTGGAGAAATAAGGCAAAATAGATAAAATAATTTTTTAAAAAAGGCATAAAAACTAGTGTTAACTGTTGTAGGTGTGCAAGGTGTGGAGACTGCATCTGTCAGAAATGGTTACAAGACTGAGCCCTCTGTGTCTATTTACAAAAATATCTGGTTAGTAAAACGTTGTGATTTTGGTAAATTGTCCTGGAGTATTGTTTGAAGATCTTAAAAACCAGCAGGATCAAAACCTGCCAAGCCTATGCAATGTATCTTTAACCAGTCTGTGTAGGAATTTACAGCCCAGCATGAGGTGTGACAGTCCCTTGGAGCCACTGAGAAATCCTGCTGCTGCTGCTGCTGCTGCTGCGGTTGCTGCTGCTGCTGCATACCCTAATGGGTAAAGTTCAGCGACGGCCTGACAGCCACCTGAAGGAACTCCTGCCTGATTCCATCACCTGAGTCTGCTTCCTGGTTGACTGCTGCTAAATCTAAGATCTTGTGGGACATTCTTCTAGGTGATATCCAGAAACCCTCTCTTCCCACAGTGGATATTGGGGACAAGGATATCACTGGCTTGCTTGCCTTAGGCAATTCAGTGCATAGTGACTGGAAATCCCCTCGATGGTCACAGCCTAGTTTGGCTCTGGTATGGTAATAACCTGAGTGTGTTATCAATGGAAGTGATAAACTGAAAAGGAGAGGGGGGTAGTAAGAAATCCTTGGGAAAGGAATTGGGGAAAAATTGGTATCCCCCTTTGGATCAGAAAGGATTTGAAAAGTAAGGATTGTCTTTAAGACAAAACTCAGAAAGTTTAAGTATGTCGCAGATGGTATGAGTATGTCTTAAAATTGGAGTTTACAAGTACAGCTGGTATAAAATTAAGTTAACTGTGATACACTGGAGTCAGGACTGGTGAGAAAAAAATGTAAGGGGCCCTGGTACTGTTACTTTTGTTACAATCCAACCTTGTATACTCAACAGACTGGTGTGTTTTGTAAAATAAACAGATCAGTGCAGTCCGTCTATTAGTTCTGAAATCCAAATACCAAGCGTTGAGAACAACTGGCACCCCACAAGATAATATTGAGACACCCTAAAATTTAAGATTAAAATTAGTCCAAAGACAAGAGGAGGGAATGAAAGATTAAAATTGGGGCTATGTCCATTTTACAATTTACTAACTGCTAATTCTGCTTCTGTAAACCTGCTTGACTCTTCCCCTCCCAGAAATAAGTAAAAAGTTACAAAGTCCAGATGCAGGCCGGCCCAGGGACAAGGTTTGCAAACATAGATAAAGAACAAAAGAGTATGTTCTTCTAAATTCCTGTTTAGAAACTCTCAGCAAGGGGGCTCAAAATAAAGACCACCTGGCGAGCCCAGCAAATTAGGTCAAATGTCAACCAATCACGAGCCTGAAACAATGTGGACTCCCCCTCCCCCCCAGGGAAGCCTCCCCCTAGAGAGCCAACCAGTTTTGAACAAGTGTTACAAAACTTCCCTCGCAGAGCTGAGCCAATCCTGGGGAGCCTGGGGTCTTATGCTAATCCTGTGGTTTTTGTAACCGCTGCTCGGGGCTTCCAGTCTGCCTTGGACAGGGAGCCCGTTTGCGCAAATGCCTAATAAAATCCTCTTGCTTGTTGCATCTGCTGGTTTGGAGTCTTGGTTCTTGGGGTGCCCTCCCGTTGAAGAAAGCAT
>NW_012279837.1:0-1219 GCF_000151885.1 Dipodomys ordii
TCAGGCCCCATGACCGGACTCCCCCCCCCCCAAAAAAAAAAAGAATATATTTCTAGCTAACATTAACTTTCTTCAATTCAAGTACTTGTTCTATCACTTACAAGTAGATCACAGGATGAAAATTTTCTTTAGTTGGTCTTTATGAAGAATAGTTTATTTCCAATTATATATGTATTCTTAAGATTAGAATAGTTTTCTTCATTCCAGATTTTTTTTTTTTTTTTTTTGGTCTGTGCCTGGAGCTTGATCTCTGGGCCTGGGCTCTATCCCTGAGCTCCTTTTGCTCAAGGCTAGCACTCAGCTTGCTAAGTGCCATTTCCAGCTTTTTCTGTAATTAATTGGAGGTAAGAGTCTCATGAACTTTCCTTCTCTGGGCTGGCTTCAAACCATGATCCTCTCAGATCTCAGCCTCCTGAGTAGCTAGAATTAAAGGCATGAGCCATCCAGCTTCCAGATCTTTTTTGTTGTTCATGTGGCTTGAACTCAAGAGTCTGGGCACTGTTCTTAAGCTCTTTTGCTCAAGGCTGGCACTCTACCACTTTGAGCCATAGTGCCGCTTCCAGTGATGTTATCTAGTGGATAATTGGAGATAAGAGTCTCACAGACTTTCCTTCCTGGGCTGAGTTTGAACTATGACCCTCAAATCTCACCCTTCTTAGTAGCTAGAATTATAGGCATGAGCCACTGGGGCCCAGCCTGCTCTTTTTTGTGTGAGCAAGGCATCTTCTCTGTGTAGAGTCTTGCCATTATCTTTGGCCCGATTAGAGCTATAACAGCTCTCCCAACATCTAATTCAGAAGCTGATGAGGCATCCTTCTCTGACAACTGATCTCTATTTTTATAATCCTCTTCTACTACTTGTCATTAAATTAAACTATCTGAAACTTTGGTTTTACATAAAAATCCTCCTAAGATATAACTAAAAATTATTGACTTGTAATACTATACATTTTAAGCAGTTTATTTTATTTTATTTATTTTGGGGGTCCAATCGTGGGGCCTGAACTCTGGGCCTAGGCGATGTCTGTCATCTCTTCAGCTCAAGGCTAGCGCTCTACCACTTGAGCCACAGCGCCACTTCCGGCTTTTTTCTTTTTGCTTATGTGGTGCTGAGGAATTGAACCCATGCATGCAAGGCAAGCGCTCTACCACTGAGCCACCTTCCCAGCCTTTAAGTTATCTTCTATGTGCATATTTGCTTTATAATAGTATTATGAAA
>NW_012279838.1:0-2475 GCF_000151885.1 Dipodomys ordii
GGTGCTGTGGCTCAAGTGGTAGAGTGCTAGCCTTGAGCTGAAGAGCTGAGGTATAGTGCCCAGGCCCAGAGTTCAGGCTCCACGACTGACAAAAAAAAAAAAGAATAAATATAGAATGGCAGGTTATGAACTGGAATCCCATATAGAGGACAGGGGTCTTTATCCTGTAGGTGTCTAAGATGGCTTTGTGTGTGTGTGTGTGTGTGTGTGTGTGTGTGTGTGTATGTGTGTGTTTCCATTACCTGCAATTCATTTTGATAAAGAGGTACAGAGGAATTAGTATGTATGTGTATTTGTGTGGAGGGGAGTGGGGGGAGGTACTGGGGCTTGAATTTACAGCCTAAGAGCTGTCCCTGAGTGTCTTTTGCTCAAAGCTAATATTTTACCATGTGAGCCACTGCTCCACTTCCAGCTTTTTTGTTGGTACTTTAAGGGAGATGAGTCTCACAGACTTTACTGGTTCAAACCATGATACTCAGATCTCAGCCTGCTAAGTGGCTAAGATTACAGGTGTGAGCCAGTGGCACCCAGTGATGCATGCATTTTATTTTATTTATTATTTATTTTTATTGGTTATGGGGATTGCGCTGAGAGTCTGGGTGCTGTCCTGAGTTCTTTTGCTCAAATCTAACTCTCTACCACTTTGAGCCACAGCACCGCTTCCAGTTTTCTGGTGGTTAGTTAAAGATAGGAGTCTCATGGACTTTCCTGTCTGGGCAGGTTTTGATCTGTGATTCTCAGAGCTGAGCTTCCCATTTAGCTAGGATTTCAGGTGTGAACCACCAGCAATGTGTGTGTATTTTAATGGAATACTTTGAGCATAAAATGTACAGCTATGTGTATGGGGGAGGGGAGAAAATTAAGAATGCTAAGTAACCACATCTCTTCCCTGTGTGACCTGAAACAAGAAATATAGAATACAGGGGGCTGGGAAGGTGGCTCAGTGGTAGAGTGCTTACCTTGCATGCATGAAGCCCTTGGTTCCATTCCTCAGTACCACATAAACAGAATAAGCCAGAAGTGGAGCTGTGGCTCAAGTGATAGAGTGTTAGCCTTGAGCAAAAGAAGCTCAGGGACAGCGCCCTGAGTTCAATCCTCAGGACTGGCAAAAGAAAAAAAAAAGGAAATACAGAATACATAGTCCCCTTTCTGGAGGCACTCCTATCCATTCCTCTTAAATTAGTCATGTCAAAGGAATGTTTTACAACACTTTAGTTCAGGGATTTTTAATTGACTTTGTTTTTAATTCTAGAATCAATTAATACTTCATTCCATAAAATAGAGTAAGTATTCTCACAGTCATTTGACCAAAGAAGGTTGGTTTTATAGACAAAGATTTGAGGACGCCTGGTATGATGACAAACCCCTGTAATTCCTGGACCAAGGAGGTAGAGATAGAAAGATCAAGAGTTCAAGGTCAATCAGCTATATAGTAAGACCCAGGACAGTTTGAGCTATATGGAAAGACCCCCCCATATGTACATACACATGCGTGTACACGCACACACACACATACACACATACACACGCACACACACACACACACACACACACAGCCAAAATTAAAATTAATGCAAACTCAAACCCAAACCCAAAAGGCTTGAGAAAACAGAAACAAAACCAAAATGAGGATCCATCATTTTCAAGTTACTTTCTTTGTGGAGTATGGAGGATAACAGTAGGGAAGTAACTGTCTGTTTAATGTCAGGTCTTCATGTTACTTCTTTGGTGCAAAGATTAAAGCAGGAGGGAACTATGTTATCACACCCTTTGAAACTGGTACACTTGGAAAACGCCAGACAATTATCTCTCTACTTCTGAATTTCACAAACATCACATAAATAGCTGCATTTCATCTTGGTGACAATGGAACTGGAGCATAACTCCATTTTGGATTTTAACCTAGTTTGTTAGGGAGCTTAGTTCAAAATAATGGACACACGTAACATTTATATACCAGGCAGAAGTAGTCATCTTGCCAGGTGCCAGTGGCTCATATCTGTAATCCTAGCTACTCAAGCGGCTGAGATCTGAGGATCATGGTTCAAAGCCAGCCTTGGCAGGAAAGTCGATGAGACTTTTATCTCTAATAAACCACCAGAAAACCAGAAGTGGCGCTGTGTCTCAAGTGGTAGAGTGCTAGCCTTGAGCTGAAGAGCTGAGGGACAGTGCCGAGGCCCAGAGTTCAAGGCCCATGACTGACAAAAAAAAAAAAGTAATCATCTTCTCACATGTAGCCGAAACTTTCAGCTCATCACAGAAGCAGGAAACAGTGTATTTACTACTTGTTCAGAAAAACTGAGCAAGAAGATTGGATCAGTAACCTTGACTACATTAATCTGACTCAGAACTGGAATCAATAGAAAGCAGGCCCCAGACATTTTAGTTATTTCTCCTGTGGAGTGAAGCAGGTGAGGGAGAGAGCTGGAGTAGAAATGTTCTTCCTGGGGCTGGGAAGGTGGCTCAGTGGTAGAG
>NW_012279839.1:0-1108 GCF_000151885.1 Dipodomys ordii
CCTGTTGATTAAATGTTTGAGATAGGGTCTTGCTTCCTACCAAGGCAGGATCCTGCCTGGGCTCCATCCACCTGCTTGACTTCCCATCACAGCCAGGAGAATGGCTATGTGCCAATAGGGCCCAGCTCTCAATTTCAAAGGAGTCAAAAGCTTTTCTACCCAGGCTAACCTCAAGCCATAATCCTCCCAATCTCAGCTACCCAAGTTGCTAGGATTCTAGCTGTGAGCCCCCAGCTCCTAGCTCTCTTAGTCTGATCTGTAAAAATGGTAATAACCAGACGGACACTATTAAGTCATGGAGAGCATTCAGTGAAATTATTTAAGCATATTTAACACATACCAGTCACTCAGCAAAAGTCCAATCAACCAGCCAGGCATGGGAAGTCTACCTCCTTATTCACATGCATATTTTTCATATCCACCCTCTCCACAGCCTTAGTTTTAGGACTTCCGGTGTGTGGTGCGCAGGTTCTTAAGAGTTCCCAGCCTGCAGGCCTGCTCTTCCCACACACCCTCCAAGCCTTGACCAGAAGCACATCACAGAAAGGAAGATCCACTCGCATCCCTCCACTGCCCTTGGTGCTCCTCTGAATCACTGGCTTGGGAAGAAAATCCTGTCTTTCCCACAGTACAGATGACTGGCCTGTTCTCCTAAGGTTCATCTATGACTCCAGCTCAGCCCAGGCCTTGTATTGTACATCTCCAAACCTTTGCACATTTCTCACCCAGGCTAGACTGGCACATCCCCAAAGTCCCACCCCCTCAGCCACCGCTGCCTCCTCCTCCTCCTCCTCTTCCTCTTCCTCCTTCCAGATGAACTCAGAAGCCATCTCCTTCCTAGGACAGCATCCTATCCTGCCCCCTGCACAGGCCTTGGGTCAGGGTTTCTCTTAGAGTTCCTCTAGCCCATATCACCTGAATTACAATCCGGAACACAATGGAACTGCTCACCTCTGGATCCACAGTCCCTGAGGACTTAGAGAACATCTGGTCAACATTTTAACTGTCCCCAGGGATCCCAGCCACAGCACCATCATCACCACACTTGTATCCTGTGACTAGTCCTCTCCAGGTATTTGTTTCATCCCTTTTTCCACCCTCCATCCTA
>NW_012279840.1:0-1000 GCF_000151885.1 Dipodomys ordii
CTCCACACACACGCGTGCTCACCACCCCCTCCTCTCCACACACACGCGTGCTCACCACCCCCTCCCCTCCACACATATGCTCACCACCCCCTCCCCTCCACACATATGCTCACCACCACCTCTCTGGTCCTCTTCAGACATTGCTCAGAAAAAACCACACTTCACGTATGCAGGACACTTCACGCATGCAGGGATCAAAAGTGCTTTGAAGGTATCTATTCATGAGAGCACTTTCCCGCAGCCAAGCAGAAACCCTGCAGACCTGCTTTCTCGGGCGAGAGCGTTAGTTCTTCTCCTGCTCAGCCAAGCTGAGAGGTCCCCGTAGAGCTCGCGCCGGGCGGTGAACTCACGGCGGGGGGTGGGGGGGTCACAGGTCCCACAGGTGAGGGTCGAAGGCCCAGCTCTCCTCCTGCTCGGTCCTCTCCACACTCATGGTCACCTGGCAGGGGTGTCGGTCCTTCGCCTGCCCCCCGGGACGCCTCGCGGTAGCCCCAGCCCACAGGAGCTTTCCGCACGCTCTGCCCCTGCACACACTCACTCCTGAGACTCACCTTTTACATAGAACTCTGTCCTCAGCCGAGCATCTGCGTGTGAAGAGCTCCTCATGTGCAGCGCTTGGGGAGGTGGAATCGGCCTCCTTCCTTTTCAGGCTGGATGGGCCTTGGTGCTGTTTCCACTGGCGGAGCCATCGGCCTCTGAGGGCAGCGTCCGTCTCCGAGTCCGACTGTGATACTGCTTTACTGTTCCCTTCCAGGATGGGGTTCAGGTGACAGAGAGTGGGAAATTTCACATCAGCCCCGAAGGCTTCTTGACGATCAATGATGTCGGAACGGCAGATTCTGGTCGCTATGAGTGTGTGGCCCGGAACTCGATCGGTTACGCCTCGGTCAGCATGGTGCTGAGTGTGAGTGGTAAGATGGGCGTCGGCGGTGCGGGACTGGCACGTGTGGAGGGCGGGACGGGCGCGTGTGGAGGGCAGGACGGGCGCGTGTGGAGGGCG
>NW_012279841.1:0-1226 GCF_000151885.1 Dipodomys ordii
GCCCAGGCCCAGAGTTCAGGACCCACGACCGGAACCCCCCCCCCAAAAAAAAAGAAAAGAAAAAAAGAAATGTATCCATCACCTGAGTAATGAATTAAACTGTAACCCCACTGTATATTACCTTTATAATAATAACAAAAAATTCTACACATTTACACATAGCTTATTTTGTTTTTATTTTGTGCGAGTCCTGGGGCTTGAACTCAGGTTTTCTTTTCTTTTTGTCTTGTTTGCTCATTTATGTGTCTTTGGGAGGGCCAAGGGAGGCCCAGAAATGGAGGGACAAAGGGAGAGCAAATGGAGCAGTGGTACTCACTACACACTACATTGAAAATGAACTACACAACGTGTGCGTGGGGATGGGAGGGAAAAACTGGGAGAGAGGAAAGGGGTGACGTTGTCCAAAAGGAAATGTATAGTTGACCTGACTTATGTAACTGTAACTGCTCTATACATCACCTTTATAATCAAGACAAAACAAAAAACCCAACAGCAATTCTCAGCCTGGTTTAGCCACTAATTGTGTGGGACCAGGAGAAATTCTCTTGGCCCTCCTGAGCATTTCCAGTCTCCTCTGACAAGAGCCATGGGGCTGGCCTGAGGCTCCTAAGCCCCGAGGGAGCTAATCCTCTCATCTTTGTCTTTCAGAGCCTGGTCAGAGGTCTTCAAAGGATTAGTTCCAAACAGCCTACAAAATTAGCTTCAACAGTGGAGAGCAGTGGTTCATGCCTGTTAATTCCAGCTACTCAGGAGGCCTAAGTAGGAGCAACAAGATGTTAAGCCACTTAGAGCAAATATAGAAAACTCTTAGTTGGGTGCCGGTGGCTCATGCCCGTAGTCCTAGCTACTCAGAAGGTTCAAAGTCAGCTTGGTGGGAAAGTCTATAAGACTCTTTTCTCCAATTAACTACCAAAAAGCTGGAAGTGGAGCTGTGGCTTAAGTGGTAGAGTACTAGCCTTGAGCAGAAAAGCTCAAGGACAGCACCTAGCCGGGCGCCGGTGGCTCATGTCTGTAATCCTAGCTACTCTGGAGGCTGAGATCTGAGGATCGCTGTTCAAAGTTGGTCCAGGCAGGAAAGTCCGTGAGACTCTTATCGTCAATAAACGACTAGAAAACAGGAAATGGCACTGTGGCTCAAGCGGTAGAGCGCTTACCTTGAGCTGAAGAGCTGAAGGACAGCGCCCAAGCTCAGAGTTCAAGCCCCACGACCGACAAAAAAAAAAAAA
>NW_012279842.1:0-1781 GCF_000151885.1 Dipodomys ordii
AGGGGAGCTCTATGTGAAGTCTTTTGAGGAACCTCCATACTGCTTTCCAAAGTGGTTGAACAAGTTTACATTCCCACCAACAATGAAGTAACGTTCCCTTCTGTCCACATCCCCTCCAGCATCTGTTGTTGTTAGAGTTCTTGATTTTTGCCATTCTAACTGTAGTGAGGTCGTATCTCAATATTGTTTTGATTTGCATTTCTTTTATGGTAGAGATGTTGAGCATTTCTTCATGTTTCTATTGGCCGTCCGTCTTTCTTCTTCAGAGAAGTTTCTCTTTAAGTCTTTCGCCCACTTATTTATTGGGCAGTTGTTTCTTTGAGGATTTGTTGTTGGGGGGTTTAATTTTTTGGAGTTCCAAGTATATTTTAGATATGAGACCCTTGTCCGTTGTATGGCTAGTAAAGATCTTCTCCCAATCCGTGGGCTTTCTATTGATCTTGTTAGCTATGTCCTTTGCCATGCAGAAGCTCTGCAACTTTATGCAATCCCATTTGTCCAACCTTTCTTTGATTTGTTGTGTTTCTGGGTCTCTATTAGGAAAATTTTGGCCTGTGCCCAGGAGACCTAGGGTTTCTCCTATTCCATCCTGTAATGTTTTCAGACTGTATGCTTTGACTCTGAGGTCTTTGATCCATTTTGGAGTTGATTCTGGTGCGGGTGACATATAAGGATCTAGCTTTAGTGTTCTACAAGTTGTTAACCAATTTTGTCAGCACCATTTACTGAAGAGGCTTTCTTCCATTCTATATTTTTAGCTCCCTTATTGAAGATTAGATGGCTATAGGTCTGTAGGTTCATTTCTGGGTTTTCAATTCTATTCCATTGGTCCTGAGGTCTGTTCTTGTACCAGTACCAAGCTGTTTTGATTACTATGGCTTTGTAGTAGAGTTTGAAATTTGGTATTGATATTTCTCCAACACTGTTCTTTTTGTTAAGGATCGTTTTTGCTATTCGGGGTCTTTTATTGTTCCATATGAATTTTTGGATTGCCTCTTCTATTTCCTTGAAAAATGAGGTTTGAATTTTGATAGGTATCGCATTGAATTTGTAGATAGCCTTGGGAAGTATTGCCATTTTCAGGATGTTGATCTTTCCAATCCAGGAACATGGGAGTTTTTCCACTTTCTAAGTTCTGTGTTGATTTCCTTTTTCAAATTTTTAAAGTTTTCATCATAGAGGTCTTTCTCTTCTTTGGTTAAGTTAATTCCTGGGTATTTTACTTTTTGTGGGGCTATTACGAATGGAGTTGCTTTCCTGATTTCAGCCACACTTTTCTCATTGTTGGCATACAGAAAAGCCATTGATTTTTAAGGGCCTATTTTATACCCTGCTACTTTGCCTAAGTTTTGAATAAGCTTGAGTAATTTGGGAGTGGAGTCTATGGGATTCTTTAAATACAAGATCATGTCCTTTCTAATCTCTTTCATGACCTACTCGTGATTCAGCAGTGTGTTGTTCAGCCTCCATGTGTTACTCAACTTTATTTGGTGGCTTTTGGTGTTGAGTTCTAATTTTATTCCTTCGTGATCTCAGAGAATGCAAGGTATAACTTCAATGTTTCTGTATTTGGACAAGTTTGATTTGTGGCCTAAAATGTGGTCTATTTTAGAAAATGTTCCAAGTGCTGCTGAGAAAAATGTGTAGTCTGATGCTGCTGGGTGAAATACTCTGTAGATGTCTTTTAAATCTAGTTGATCTATGCAGCTGTTTAGATCTGCGGTTTCTCTGTTGAGTTTTCGCCGAGTTGATCTATCTAGTTGGGAAAGTGGTGTGTTAAA
>NW_012279843.1:0-1356 GCF_000151885.1 Dipodomys ordii
GCTGCCGCGCTGGGGTGCCGCGGACAGACGGACGGACACTGTGGGATCCCAGGGCGGGGGGGTGTCTCAGGATCTGTGGATAAAGTGGGAAACTCTGCAGATTGTCCCTGGCTTGGCCCCGGGGTGGTTGGGGACAGATGCTTTGGAGTGTCACTTGATTGACGCGCTCGCGGGTGTGTGCGGTGCGCGGCAAAGACAGTCGATTAGGTTATATTTTAGGTTTTTTGTTTTTTTTTTTTAAGCATCTGGCATTAGGAACTCGCCCAGAGGCCAAAAAAGGGGGGGAGGGAAAAAGGGAAGGAGGCCAGAAAAGTCTGTTAAAAGTAAGAACGTGGCCAGACAGTGGAGGGCTGGCGCGCACACACCCCTCGGCTCTCTCCGTGTTGTACTTGGGGAAACTAATTTTGCAACGTGGATGTCTGGGACGTGTTCCTAGAGCAGCCCGCGCGAGGCGTGTGCGCATCGAGCTCCAGGAGGGCGGCAGTGCGAGCTTCTGGGTTTTGTTTTTGTTTTTTCTTTCGACTTTATAGGCGCTTAAAAACTCTGGGGCGGTGTGTGTGTGTGTGAAGATTGTTTTTCAATTAAGTGTATGACTTTTATGTTTTAGGAAACCAATAAAATTAAACATAGGAACGCACAGCTGTGGTCCGCCTCCTTCTAGGATCCTTGGCTAACTCCCTTCTTCCCAGACAGGGGTTCCGAGGCGCCTGCTGGGGGCTTTGGGGACGACCTTCTTGAGGTCCTGCTCCTCCCCCCCCCGCAGCTCCCCCTCTTCCTCTCCCTAGGTGGGGTTAACCCATGGCTGTGGTTATAATCCGGTGGCTTTAGCCGAGCCCGGGCGCGCGCGCGGTAAGTGATGGGAAGATGCGATGATTTGCGGTGATCGGTGTAAAATGTAATGGCAAATGTGTCGCACGCCGCCATCGGTGTCTTTACGGGAGAGCTAAGTGGCCGGACTTAGGGACGACGTCCGAAGCCCGCGGCTTCCCTGCCCCCGAAGCTGTCCCGCGCGAGCGCGTGCGTGCGCGGCCTCTGCCTTAGCTATCCATACTTCACCTCCAGCCGCGACGTGGGGAAGTTCCCACTGGGGAAGTGATTCCACGGTGTGGATCGTGCGATCACTTAATGTCGATCACGATCAGAAAAAAAACAACCCCAAACCAAGTCCACGCAGGGGTTATAGAATCGGACATGTCAGAAGGTGTCCGGGTGGGCTTCACAGAGCCCCTCCTTTCTCGCAGAGCCACGCGCCAGTGTGCGCGGTGGTGAGAAACGTCACCCCTCGCGTGAGTCACGGCTTGGAAAAGTTTGAATGCCATGGCTGCACGTAGGCTTTACACACACACACACACACAC
>NW_012279844.1:0-1867 GCF_000151885.1 Dipodomys ordii
AGGAGAGACCGTGAGACTCCTATCTCCAATAAACCACCAGAAAACCGGAAGTGGCACTGTAGCTCAAGTGGTAGAACGCTTGCCTTGAGCTGAAGAGCTGAGGGACAATGCCCAGGCCCAGAGTTCAAGCCCCATGACCGACAAAAAAAAAAAAAAAAGAAGCCTGGGTGGGGGTTTCCAAGAGGCAGGTACAAAATCAGGGGCAGAACAGACTGAAATCTCCCCAAACAGGAAGTGCCCCAGAGCAAGCCTCAGGAGGCTGCCGTCCATCTCTAGACACGAGCCCAGCGCAGGAGCGCATCCTGAGCCTGCCCAGAGCCACGGACACAGCACAGTGAAGACACAAAACCTGCCCTTTCCTTGGGCTTTTTATTAAAGTCCCCCTTTCACTGTGGACTCCCAAATGTGATGAGGAAGAGGTTGTGGTGGAGGAAGGGCTACACAGCCTTGGAGCACCAAGGAAGGTGAGGGTGGACTGGGCAGCCACAGGCTAGCGCCTCTGGCTAGTAAGCCGGCCCCTGTCTCTGGTTTACATAGCAATTCCAGCTTCTCTGAGGGAAGACACCATTTCAGCCCTAAGATAGGAGAATTTACTCGAATGGCTAGATCACACATAGAGTCTTTCCTAAAATAAATTACCTTCAGAGTGGAGGAAAAGGATGTGTTGATGATTCACAGCTGTCATCCTAGCTACTTGGGAGGCTGAGAGCGGAGGATCATTGTTCAAAGCCAGCCCCTGGAGAAGGAAAATCCTGGAGGTTCTCAGCTCCAGTTAAGAAGCTGGAAGTAGAAATGTGGCTTAAATGGTAGAACACCAGCCATGAGCAAAAAAAGCTAAGCAAGAACACAGGATCCTGAGTTCAAGCCCCAGTATTGACCCCCACCCCCACCCCAAAAAAAGTCCTTAGACCTTCCTTAGGCCTTTTCTGGAGAAACCCAAGCAAAGCTGACCCCCAGGGAGGCCAGGCTGTGACCTGTGACACCATGCCCATCTTCCCAGGGAGCCTGTCTCGGGCCTAGCTTCCAGCCAGTGGCTTCACTGGGCTCCAACCTCCATTCTGCCCCACTAGGGAATGAAGGGGCTCCTGATTTGTGGTCATGGGGACCGAGCTCAGGGCAAGCACACCGTACCACTTAATCCACATCCCCAGCCTTCTTATTGTAGCTGTTGTTGTGTCTGCTCCTTCCCTGCCCTCCTCAGGAGCACTGTGCCCCGAGTCTCACCAGTCCCTGAGTCTCCCTAGTCCCCACCTCTCATGCCCATCCAGGCTGCCCGCGCGCGCATGCGTCGTCACCGGACAGCCCAGTGGTCTCGACTGATTCCAGTGGCAGAAGCCGGGGGGTGGGAGGGCTGGGGGGCTCCTGGGGTGTGGTCTAGGCCCTGGGATAACCTGAGAAGCCCCTCCTGCCCCAGGTCCCCGCCCCGGCCGAGCCCTGGCGGGCTGCACTACTCCGACGAGGACATCTGCAACAAGTACAACGGCGCGGTGCTGACCGACAGCATGGACCTCAAGGAGAAGTCGGTGGACGCGTCCGAATCCGAGGTCAGTGCCGCCCCGCGCCCCGCGCCATCCCCGTGGCGTCCCGCCTCGCTGAGTTTGGGTCCGCATGTGCCACGCTTGGAGAGGGGGCAAAGCCCAGCAAGCCGTCCACCCCCCAGCCCGCAGGCCTGCCGGACCTCTCACACCGCTCCCCTAGCAGTATTTAATCCACGGCCTCACCGGCCTCCTGACCCGAAACCGGGCCTTGTTGAGCCCCAAGGCTCAAGGGAACGGCATCTTTTCCATCGCAGTATCTGTGAACTCCAGAGAGGCTGGCCTGGCTGCGCATGCACTGGGGGGACGGGGCGGGGACGGGACGGGGCGGG
>NW_012279845.1:0-2181 GCF_000151885.1 Dipodomys ordii
AAGGAAGGAAGGAAGAAAGGAAGGAAGAAAGAAGAGGAAAGAAGGAAGGAAGGAAGGAGGGAAAGAGAGAGAGGAAACAACACGACCTCTATACTGAAAACTTACACAGAAAGCGCTGAATGTTCAGATAGTCTGCTTGTGGGAGACGTGCTAGGAAGAGGAGAGCAGAGCAAAGGCTGGAAAGAAGTGAGGTAGGAAGCTGACACAAATTAGGAGAAAGGGAGTTGCAGGAAGATGGTGCCCAAATGGAAAGGCATTAAAACAAGACTGCCTGGCTGTGTCAGACAAACAGTAAGGACACCAGTGTGGCAGCACAGGGGAGAGAATTTACTGCTCTACAAAAGTATAATGTGCATGGTAACTATTTCAATGTACTAAGGCATGGAGGGCTTCAGGATGGGTCCTAGAAAGGCCATAAAACAAGCCCATATAATTGGTTTTTTTGGGGTCCGGTCCTGGGGTCTGCACTCTGGGCCCTCCGCTCTTCAGCTCAAGGCTAGCGCTCTATCACTTGAGCCACAGCGCCACTTCTGGCTTTTTTCTTTGTGCTTTTGTGGTGCTGAGGAATCGAACCCAGGGCCTCATGCATGCAAGGCAAGCACTCTACCACTGAGCCACCACCCCAGCCCCAAGCCCATATAATTTTTAAAGAATTAAAATTAAGCTAAGCACCAGTGGCTCATGCCTATAATCCTAGCTATTCAGGAAACTGAGATCTGAGGACACTGGTTTGAAGCCAATCCAGGCAGGAAAGTCTGTGAGATTCTTATCTCCAATTAACCACCAGAAAACAAAAAGAGCCAGAAATAGTGTTTTGGCTCCAGTAGTAGAATGCTAGACTTGAGCAAAAAAGCTCAGTGAGAATTAGCTTCATTCATGAGTTTTAGATCTGCAAATTCATCTAATCACTGAAAATTATTTCTGCCCCTATAACCCGATACTTGAGGTTTTTTTTATGGCTATTCTTATGACCTGATTTTTCTAGTATGCATCTTCAGCAGATCTCAAATAAGGTCAAATAACTGGCTTTATAGATAATATATAAATATATTTATATATTTATTTATATAAACACACATGCATATACATGTATGCATACATATATATGGTGATGGTACATTTATATATGTTATATATATATGTAATAATGGAGTTTGAATTCAGTTATTGCTCTACCACTTGAGGCACACATCTCCAGCCATTTTTGCTTTAGTTATTTTTCAGACAACATCATGTACTTTTGCCAAGGACTGGCCACAGATGTTGGTATACCTCAGCCTTCCAAATAGCTGGGATTACAAATGTGTGTCTCCATGTCTGGTATAACTGTGTTTTATTGTAGCCCTCAGCTAGGAATGTGGCTTAGTGGTAGAGTGTTTGCCTAGAATGTATGAAGTCCTGGGTTTGAATCCTCAGAACCACATAAACAGAAAAAACAACTGGAAGTGGTTCTATGGCTCAAGTGGTAGAGTGCTAGCCTTGAGCAAAAGGGACAGTGCCCAGGCCCTGACTTCAAAGCCCAGGATTGGCAGGGCGGGGCCGGGGGGAAGAGTAGAGCTGAAATGTTTCTAGTAGGCAAAGCCATTCCTTACTGAGAAAATAGGTGTCAGCTGAAGTTCACAGACGTGAGTTTTCATGCTATGTATGGGTCATGAATTCTATGTTAGCAAATCAACTTGATGTTAAATAAGGAGAATTTAAACAGAAACACACAAACAACCAAAGTGATTTATGAAGCCAGGTGCCAGTGGCTCACATCTGTAATTCTAGCTGCTCAAATGGCTCACATCTGAGGTTCAAGGCTCAAAGTCAGCCCAGGCAGGAAAGTCCATGAGAATATTATCTCCACCAGTAAAAAAAAAAGCTGGAAATGGAAATGTGGTTCAAGCAGTAGAGCACTAGTGTTGAATGAAAAAGTTAAGAGTGCCCAGGCCCTGAATTCAAGCACCAGTACCAGCACACAACAAATGTTGTGTATGGATCACTTGATAAAACTATTATAACCTTATGTAACTGTAGCCCCTCTGGACATCACCTTTATAATAACAATAAAGATTTTTGTGTTTTTTTTCTTTTTGTTGGTCCTGGGACTTGAACTCAGCCTGGGCGCTGTCCCTCAGCAATTCAGCTCAAGGCTAGCACTCTACCACTTGAGCCACAGCACCACTTCTGGCCTTTTCT
>NW_012279846.1:0-1951 GCF_000151885.1 Dipodomys ordii
AGCCAGAAGTGGAGCTGTGGCTCAAGTGGTAGAGTGCTAGCCTTGAGCTGAAGAGCTGAGGGACAGCACCCAGGCCCAGAGTTCAGGCCCCATGACTGGCAAAAAAAAAAAAGTACTCATTACCTTATATATGTAACTGTAACCCCTCTATACATCACCTTTACAATATTTTTAAAAAATGTTTCTACTGTCCAAAAGGAACCAATATGGTACCTGTGAGGATTCTTTCTCATGCAAATTTTATTCCACACAAAAGTCCATGAAGACACTGAAGCTACCTACTCAAGAGGCTGAGAGCTGAGGATCATACTTGAAGCCAGCTCATCCAGGAAATGTCTGTGAGACTTATCTCCAGTTAAGCACCAAAAAGCCAATGCACCAGTTTTGAGCTAAAAAGCTAAGGGATAGTCTCCAGGCTCTGAGTTCAAGCCCCAATGCCAACACACATACATGTACACACACACACACACACACAAAATAAATAAAATCCATGAATATGACTTCATAGTCCAACAAAGCAGTAGAGAATCTACCTAGAAAACACACAGGTTGTGAAACAAAAGATTATCTTATTTTGGGGCTGGGAAGGTGACTCAATAGTAGAGCGCTTGCCTTGCGCGCATGAGGCCCTGGGTTCGATTCCTCAGCACCACATAATCAAAAAGAAAAAAAAATGGAAGTGGCACTGTGGTTCAAAAGTGGTAGAGCGCTAGCCTTGAGCTGAAGAGCTGAGGGACAGCACCCAGGCCCAGCGTTCAGGCCCCACGACCGGATCCAAAAAAAAGATTATCTTATTTTTATGTAGCTCTAAAAAATGAGAATGTGCTGTTAAGGGGCTTGTCCAAGAGATCATTATAAATCACAGTAAACAATGTTTACTACAAGAGCAGGCAGCTTCCTTAAAAGCAAACTACCATCATCTTCCTTCCATTTCTGACAGAATTCTAGGCTAGGAGATTAGGAGCTTTTTGAGCCCCAGTACAGCTGGATTTCAACAAGACTCCTGACAAGGACATATATTCGGTAGGATGAAGGGCTGGTAGCAGCAAAAGCAGCTGCCACTTGAAGAGTGCACCCAGAGAGTTTTGACTGATTAAAGAACATTTTTCCTGAACTCTGAGTTCTAAAACAGGCTTCATTCTTGTAACTTACCAGAGAGCTTTTATTAATTGCTTCAGTGAAGGCTTTATTGGCATGCAAATCATACTTCTGGATGACAGACTGCTAACCCGAAGACTGCCAGGAGGAAATGTAACAGTAATACACCAAACACAGTACGTCTCTCCTTAGTCTGTGATCCCACCCACCCTGACAGGTCGCTCTAAATAAAGAAGGCAGCTGGCGCTCCCGCCCGAGCATGCTTCTGTGGGGAAATAGACACATATAACAGTCTGGTTTCTGTTGACTCAGCAAGAATAAATATCAGAAGACAAGGAAGAGGCGTGTGGCATTTTACTTGAAAGATTGCTCTCTCTCTCTCTCTCTCTCTCTCACACACACACACACGTAACTGCATAGGTAAAGGACTAGAGAAATACAGACATCTCATAAAAAATCTAATTCTCACCTAATACAATCCCAATTTAAGATGAAAGAGACTGAGTCTTTTCTATTATTTGTACAAGCAAATCGCTTTCTCTGATGCCCTTACTTTCTCTTCAGTTTAAAATCAAGGCTTTTTTTCTTTTCATGGCACAGGCATATTTTACACTGATAAGTAAACCTCAGGGCTACATTGCCTATGTCTGTAGGAACATGAAGGGGTCCTTTCAGAAATGAACATGTCCGCAGCAGATACACTATAATTTCCATCATTTGTTACTTCTGAGAATTTAGAAGCTATGGGCACCAAGGTGTGTGTGTGTGTGTGCATCTCCTATGTTCAAACTTACCAAACTGCATATATTCGAAGCTATGGGCACCAAGGTGTGTGTGTGTGTGTGTGTGTGTG
>NW_012279847.1:0-1744 GCF_000151885.1 Dipodomys ordii
ATGGAGCTTGAACTCTGGGCCTGGGCGCTGTCCCTCAGCTCTTCAGCTCAAGGCAAGAGCTCTACTGCTTGAGCCACAGTGCCACTTCCGGTTTTCTAGAGGTTTAACCTTCCTGCTCGGGCTGATTTTGAACGGCAATTCTCAGATCTCAGCCTCCTGAGTAGCTAGTATTACAGGCCTGAGCCACTGGTGCGCTGCTATATGTACTATTTTCTTATGCTATGCTGAATTGGTGCCATCTCCCAGCTCCACATTTCTTCCTTGATGATCTCATAGATAATTTTCTTGGTAATTTACAAGGGGGGTGGAAACACAGAGTTGAAAATGAGGGACACATTGTCTTTACACTCAGTCCTAGATACCAGATTTGTATAAAAGAGTATTGTTTTGGGTCTGGAGATGGACTCAAGAATCCCACAGAAGGAAGGTCCTTCTGTCCAGTGCGGAGCGCTGTGTTGCTTCACCCAAGAGCATTACTCTAGAAGCATTATTATATATTTTCTGGCTGAGTAATTCACACTTCAACTTTCTGTCCATCCCTGGTTTTGAGTCTCCCTTTTACAGTTGTGAATTTGGAGAGCATTCAAAATAAATTTTATGTCAATTTATTTTTAAATCTGCTCCCAGGAGAATGCATCCTGTTCAAATTCTCACACATACCTCAGTGATCAATGTTTTTAGAGTTAAATTTTTCCTACAAACCAGTTTTCCTCTAGGTTTTCCCCCCTATGTAACCTCTTGCAATAAAAATATAAGATCCTGATTTCCTTTAATAATGATTTGTTATTTGTGATTATCTTTTTAATTACTCTCTACTAATACTTCTGTTGGAGCCTCCCAAAATATTTGTTTTTAGCCATATCACTAAACAAATATCATAAACATGATTGTCTCTGGGTGCTATGATTTCAAGGTCATTCTACATTTCTACAAGTCCTCACTGTTGCCCAAGCCTACTTCATTCTTTTGTTTTATTGTCTGTATTTTCAAACACTGAAGTGAAATTAAAATCATTATAAATTGATTAAGCTAATTATTTCATATTATTTTAACTACTATAGCTGTGATAACATTAATTTTCCTGTTTAAGGATCTGTGCCTATTTAATCATCAAATACAAATCCCTACTTCATGGCAGGGATCTTTCATAGCACACTACTATGGTTTTTAGGCCTATCTTATCAGTGTGCATGAGAGAATATGCATGAAGTATTTAATGCACTCTATTAGTATTATGAGTTCTATTTTGTTACATTACACTCTTAAGGTCACTTTTGTAATGTGTTCTTTATTATGCAAAACAATGTCATCCTTTGAAAACTTGATTTGCATATATATTTTTTCTGTATGATCATATACTTCTACACATTGCTTTTGATGGCTTAGAAAATGCATATCTTGATTTTTTTTCTTTTCATTTTGGGGGCCAGTACTAGGGCTTTAGCTCAAAGTATCATACTCTGGTTTAGCCTTTTAAATCAACGATAGCATTCTACCACTTGAACCACAGCTCTACCTCTGGATTTTTGCTGGCCAGTTGTGTATAAGTATCTCATGAACTTTTCTTCCTGAACTGGTCTGAGTATCAAGGATTATAAGCATGAGACACCAGTACCTGACACATTTTTGGTTAATTCTCTGAGCACATTAAAAATTATTTTAAATGTGGGCTGGGAAGGTGGCTCAGTGGTAGAATGCTTGCCTTGCATGCTTGAGGCTCTGGGTTTGATTCCTCAGCACCACA
>NW_012279848.1:0-1491 GCF_000151885.1 Dipodomys ordii
AAGGGGGGGGGGGGGGAGGGAAGGGGGTGGCCAGGCCGGGCGAGGGGCCACCTGGAGGGTGTGGCCATTGGGGTCTTTGTGTTTCGAGAAGCAGGAAGACTGAGTGGAGGCCGGGATGGAAGGGCGGTGGGGTGGGAAGTCCCTCCTGGAATCTGACTGCCGTCCCCCAGTGTGCGGCACGGGGGGCCTTTTTCAGGGCCTGGGGGCGACAGCTGTGTCTCAGCTCCCCTCCCCCAATCGGGGTCCCAGGACAATCCCCCCCCTGGAAGATTCAGTGGGTAAAAGAGTGGCCAGGATTGGGGGGGGGAGGGCTAGGAGGGCCTGACAGTCACCTCTGCACTTTGAGGCGGGGTCCTGAGCCCTTCGGCCGCTATTGGCCTCAGTTCGGTGGGAGCCGGCCCACCCTGCAGCCCCCCTAGCGGAAGGCGAGGGGCAGGGGCCATTGTGCTGGGAAAGTCCCCTGGGGAGGGAGCCCGTCAGGGGAGGGAAGGGTTAAAGGTCCCCCGCCTGCCGGGCTGTTTAACCCCGTGGTGCCCGGCGGCGGCGGCTGTGGGCAGGGCCGATCCAGCCCCCACGTAGCCCCCCAGAACCCAGTGAGGTCCAGCCAGACGAACTTCCAAGCTCAGTTCCTGGATATGGGGTGAGGGAACCCCCCTGATTTCAGACCCACAGCTCACAGAGGTGGAAACCGAGGCTGGGTTTCCACCTGAAGCAGGACCTGGGTTGACAGGAGGAGGGGGGGGGACCCCCAACGCGGACCCGGGGCGTTGTGGGACGGGAAGGCCTCTTCTCCCCGATCCCAGCCTCCACGCCATCCTCGGGGCAGCCGCCGTCCGGCCCGCGGGTCCTCAGGCCCATGCCACATCCGGGGGTGGGGCCCCCCTGTGGTCGCACCCGGGCACGCTGGCGACCCGAGGCTTCGACTCTGGGTGGGGCCGGCGTGTGTCCCGGGGTGACCTTGCCCCGCTCCCTAGCGCCGGCCTCGGTTTCCACACGGAGAAGGCTGGGTGTAGGCCCGGGTTGGGAAGGAGGGGGGCACTGAGGTCGGCCAGGTGACCCCAGCGTCTCGGGGTGGGGGAGTCTGGGCTAGGAGGGGGTAGGGAATAACAAAGCTGCAGACACGGGGCGGGGAGCCGAGGAGAACCGCGGCGGCTGGGCCGGGTGGCCGCTGCTGACCGCGCCCCGCCGCCTCCCCCAGGCCCGCAGCCAGCTCCGTCACCGGCCGACCCGCACCTAGAGTCACCGGTGCCCAGCGCCCCGGAAGCCTTGGCGGGCGGCCCCACCCAGGCGGCCCCCGGAGTCCGAGGGGAGGAGGAGCAGTGGGCGCGCGAGATCGGGGCCCAGCTGCGGCGGATGGCGGACGACCTCAACGCGCAGTACGAGCGGCGGGTGAGTGCGGGGCGGGGCGGCGGCAGGTGGGACTTCCCGCCCCGCCAGATGTGCGGCAGCTGCTGCCCTGCGCGCGGGGTCGCGGCGGGGACAGGCAGGTGG
>NW_012279849.1:0-2308 GCF_000151885.1 Dipodomys ordii
AGAGCCCCAGTGGGAGCAAAGCAGGAATGGAAGACAAAAGCTACATCCAAGGGTTGCTGGAGGCAATGACTTAAGAAATAAAGTGAGAAATTGATCAGAAATTGAAAGAGCACAAAGATGAACTATCAAAAGAAATACAGGATATCAAACAAGAGATGCATGCAAAATAGAAGCTGCACAAACCTCAGTAAGAAGTGAGATAAACGCCAAATTAGAGGTAATGCATACTGAGATCAGTACTATGAGAACCAACATTGAATCCATAAAGGGATCCATTTCCTCCATGCAAACCACAATAGAAGCCATGGTCAACAGAGTGAATGAAATGGAAGGTAGAGTGTCAGATACAGAAGACAGAATACACCAACTGGACCAAAAAGTTACAGATATGGAAAAATCACTCAAATTAAACCAAAGGGAAATTCAAGAGCAAGCAGATAATGCCATGAAATATACTTTGTATAATTGGAGTGGACAAAAGTGAGGAATTCCAGAGCAAGGGAATGCAACACCTATTCAACAAGATAATCAGTGAAAATTTTCCCCACCTCAAAAAGGAGCATCTTACCTACATAACAGAAGCGTATAGAACACCCAACAAGCAAGATCCCAGGAGAAACACTTCTAGACACATTATAGTAAAAATGATAGACCTGAATAATAAGGAAACAATCCTGCATGCAGCAAAAATGAAGAAGGAGCTTTACTACAACGGGAAAAAATTAGAATCACTGCAGATCTCTCCACAAAAACAATGAATGCAAGAAAAGCCTGGGAAAACACCATACGAGCCCTGAAAGGCAATAACTGCCAACCCAGACTGATATACCCAGAAAAGCTAGCATTCACATTCGATGGAGAACTGAAAACTTTTGATAGCAAAGAAAAACTAAATGAATACAATAACATTAAGCAAGCATTACAAAGAATTCTAAGAGGGGGGACACAACTTGAAGAAAGCAACCAGGAACTGGGACCTGCCCCAGACAGGCATTACTCAAAGTCTAATGGAGCAAGCACAGGAGGAAAGGAAAGAATAAAAACTTAGGAAAACAGAATGGCAGGGACAACAATGCATCGCTCTCTACGTTCTCTTAATATAAATGGGCTGAATTCACCAATTAAAAGAAAACGAACTGAGGACTGGATCAGGAAACAAGACCCATCCATCTGTTGCCTTCAGGAGACCCACCTCTCAGCCAAACATACAAACAAACTCAGAGTGAAGGGTTGGAAAAGGATCTACCAATCAAATGCCCCCAGTAAGAAAGCAGGTGTAGCTATCCTGATATCTGACAAAATAAACTTTTCATTAAAATCAGTACAGAAAGACAAGGACGGACACTACATATTAGTACAGGGAACAATCCAAGAGGAGGATATTACCATCATCAACTTATATGCCCCAAATATTGGTGCACTCAGATATGTTAAACAAACGTTCTGAAATTTACAGAATAAAATAGATCCCAATACGATAATACTAGGAGACTTTAACACGCCACTCTCACCAAAGGACAGGTCTACCAACCAGAGGATTGGCAAAGAAGCTACCAAATTAAGTGAGGCCATACTTCAAACGGAATTAACTGACATCTACCGAGAATTTCACCCTAAAACAACACAGTACACATTCTTCTCAGCAGCTCATGGAACTTTCTCCAAAATAGACCATATCATAGTTCATGCAAGGAACTTAAGCAAATACAAAGGGATCGACATAATCCCCTGTATCCTATCTGACCACAGTGGAATCAAGCTAGCACTCAATAACACAGCATACCACAGAAATGTCTCTAATGCATGGAAATTGAACAGCACACTCCTTAGCAATGCCAGGGTAACAGAAGAGATCAGAGAAGAAATAAAGCATTTCCTACAACTCAATGAAAATGAAAACACCTCACAAAGAAACTTGTGGGACACAGCAAAAGCAGTCCTGAGGGGCAAATTTATTGCCCTCAGTGCCCACATCAACAAAATGGAGACAGACCAAGTAAATAATATCATGTTACAATTGAAACAGCTAGAAAAACAAGAAAAAATGGAACCTAAAGTTACTAGACGAAGCCAGATAACCAAATTAAGAGCAGAGATTAACCAATTAGAAAATCAGAAAATTATAGACAAAATAAACCAAACAAAAAGCTGGTTCTTTGAAAAATTAAACAAAATTGATAGCCCGTTGGCAAGATTAATTAAAAAAAGAAGAGAGGAAACCCATATTAACAGGATTAAGGATGGCATGGGAAAAATCACAACACGTACCCAAGATATCCAAACAATTCTAACAGACTACTTTCAAAAG
>NW_012279850.1:0-2943 GCF_000151885.1 Dipodomys ordii
TTGAACTCTGGGCCTGGGCACTGTCCCTCAGCTCTTCAGCCCAAGGCTAGCGCTCTACCACTTGAGTCACAGCACCACTTCCAGCTTTTTCTGTTTATGTGGTGCAGAGCAATTGAACCCAGGGCCTCATGCATGTGAGGCAAGCACTCTACACTAAGCCACCTTCCCCGCCCCAACCTATGTTTCTCTGAGTCTGGCTTACTTCACTTTTTCCAAGTCTTTCCATTTTGTTAAGAATGGGACAATATCATTGTTTCTGATGAAAGCATAGAATTCCATTGTGTGTGTGTGTGTGTGTGTGTGTGTGTGTGTGTGTGTGTATGCCACATTTCTTGATCAGTTCACCTGTTAAGAGGCATCTGGGTTGATTCCATATCTTAGCTATGGTAAACAATGCTGCATTGAACATGGTTGTGCTAGTAGCTTTAGTGGTCATTGGATAAAGGCCCAGGAGTGGAATTGCTGGGTAATAGGGATGCTCTATGTTAAGTCTTCTGAGGAACTGATTTCCATAGTTGTTAAACAAGTTTACATTCCTATCAACAGTGTAGTAGAGTTCCCTTTTGGCCATATCCCTGCCAGCATACATTCTTGGCCATTCTAACTGGGGTGAGGTGGAATCTCTATGGTGTTTTGATTTGCATTTCTTTTATGGCCAGAGATGTCAAACATTCTATGGGAATTAATTTGGATCCATTAGAACGGGGTGAAGAGTATTCTTCAAGTGACCTAAATGTCTTCTGCTAAGCAACATTTTTAAAGATCTTTTCACATCTTTTCTAACTGGTCTACTGGAAGCCAAACTTCCAGCATGTGAACTCCTGGTAGTACATCATAGCATAGCACATAAAAGCATAGCATATGATACTTGAATTCCATGTATGTTAGCTATTATTGGTTATTGATGTGTATAAGGTGAAGAGAAGACAGTACTGTTGAAGAAAGGTGAGATATTAATTTTAACTTTGAGAAAATTGAGTTTAGTGAATCACTATGATTCACTATGTTGGTTGACTATGTCGAATTATAGTTAAGGATCAAGATTCAAGAGACAGGACAGGGCTAAAGGTGGTGGGTAAAATAATGTTCAAGAAGAGTGTAAAGTAAGTAGAGCAAGGTGATAGTAAGGTGGGAATCTCTAGCAAACATCAATGTGTAAACTAGTGGAGTTGTGTCCTTACTCATGCCAAACTGCCTGCATAAGAGCTCTGGACACCAGATGAAGCATCAAGGTACTGGTTCTTAGCATAAAAAGAAAGGAGCCCCCCCCCCTCACAAAAAAAGAAAGGAGCCACCTGAAGCAGAAAAGCAGGGAAGAAAGGGTATCTTTTTCATTTTCTTCCAACTCCTGAATTGTAGCATGAAGAGAGATATCTTTTGGTTGGGAGAGGGAGAGAAATGTCTAGGCTTTAGACTTGGAACACAGGACCAAGCTTGCCATAGTAAAACCTAGTACCAGGCTGAATCTGTAGCCTCTGTCCTTAAGCCAGGGAGTACAGGTTAAGCCTCTGGGCATGCATTACCTTATGATCAAGAGACCATGTACACAATGCAGCCCCAGATTTAAGTAGCACAAATGCAGACAGATTCTGTCTTACAGATAATTAAACAAGGAAATAAGCACAGAACTTTGCTTTGGATCTTAGTGCTGTACTAGAGAACCACAGTACTGGCATGACTCTAGCAGCCTCTGTCTCTAGGCCAGTGCTTATGGAGTCTCTGGTCCTGATTTGTGCTAGGATATCTGATATCTGGAGTCCTAACTGGAAAAAAAAAGCTTGCATTACAACCAGAGTCACTCATAATTGATGCAGTCATTTGGGGTCCCAAGTTTATTCTAAAGTAGATAGATGATAACCTCATGTGACTTTGTTGTGTTCAGTGTCTGTGTTGGATTTGTTGGACTGTGGGCTTCAGGTGAAACACTGCACTGTGATGTTGGTGGCCACAGGACTATCATCCTTCACCTCAGCTTAGGTGAATTAATGTCCTCTTGGGAAAATAGGGAGTTAGGTGCCAAGTTATTTCATTGAAACCTAGGGGTGGACCTCCCAGAGAGAGGGACTGTGTCAGACTGCTGACTGTGGATAAGCCATTCAGGCACAGATCAGTCCCAGGCAAAGACTCATATTGGTAGACTACCACTCTCAAGTACTACTCAGGCCATTTTGAACATACCAACTGCAGAAACTTGTTAGTTGTTAGTTCTAGATCAGTGACAGCATACAAACCAAAGACTAGCAGCAGATTTGAACTTAGGCGTTATCTATTGTTGAAAGAACAGCAGTGGCCATTGTCTTCAAGAAAATTAGAAGCAAGCTTAGAAATTCTCAAATGAAACCAAAGTATATAGATGGAATGGATACTTGATCCTTCAGTCAGGAGACTTGTACTACTCTAACAACCATTAAGTACTTTCGGGGGGCTGGGAATGTGGCTCAGTGGTAGAGTGCTTGCCTTGCATGTATGAGGCTCTGGGTTCAATTCCTCAGTACCACATAAGCAGAAAAAGCCAGAAGTGGCGCTATGGTTCAAGAGGTAGAGTGTTAGCCTTGAGCTGAAGAGCTGAGGGACAGCGATCAGGCCCAGGGTTCAAGCCCCATGACTGACCAAAAAAGGAAAAAAAAAAAAGAAAAAAGAACTGGGAACCTCCTATTGACCTACTAGACAAAAGAAGACAGCAGGAAGTATGTAGCAACTCTTATGTGTAAACTCTCATACAGAGAGTTCAAATTAGCTGTGTTAAGGAATCTGGTGAGTTTCAATAAAACTCAGAGAAGTAATTCAGTACTTTATTAGTGAAATTTAGTGAGTTTGAAGTAATTAAAACAGGAATCTTTTTTTTTGGGGGGGGTCCGGTCGTGGGGCCTGAACTCTGGGCCTGGGCGCTGTCCCTCAGCTCTTCAGCTCAAGGCTAGCACTCTACCACTTGAGCCACAGCGC
>NW_012279851.1:0-2442 GCF_000151885.1 Dipodomys ordii
GTTTTTCCCATCTCCTCCACAAGTTATACTGACATCAAATATAGTGAAAGCAGGGGTTATACTGTGGGGGAGGGACATACAAAGCAACAAAGAAATAATCATATAAATGCATTAGAAACACATGCATGAAAGAAAAAATATCTAAGGGTTCAAAATGTGAAACTTAAAAGCATGTTGAAATAAAATGCTGCTGGTCAATATATTAATTTCTTTATGGAACTGAAATCCAATTGCTTTCCTATAGAAATTACAGAGAAGAGTTTACATGTAAAGATGGATTGGAGTTTCTTTGCAAACAATATTTAATTTTGCAAAATTTTGTTTAATAGAAATGAAAAGGGAATTTTTATTTGTCACCTTGAATCATTAAAGTAAGTTATGATGAAATATAGTGCACTTATTGCAAGACAAAAATGTAATTTGCATAAACAGAAATGGTAACACTTTTTATTTGTTAAATATTTGTGCATACACATACACATATATACAATCGAAACTACAGATAATTTCTACTGATAGAGTTAGGTATTAGTCAACAGCTTATTTAACCAATGCTTAATCTGAAGAATTATGGAAATATGAGGTTCCTATAATTGGGAGATTTTTTTTCTAAAAAAAGAAGTCAGGAAAATTATCTTTTCAAGAAGAAAAGTAATGATTGATCTAAGATGTAAGAGGAAAAAAAACTTAGCTGAATGAGTAGAGGAAGCCTTTCTATAAGGCGGGGAAAATGGAAGGCAGCAAGGGAAGGAGTGACATTGTCCAAAAGGAAATGTACTGTTGGCCTGACTTATGTAAAGGTAATCCCTGTAGTTTTAGTATTTTCAAATAAAAATAATAAAAACTTAAAGGTCATATTAAAGTTTCATAACTGGGGGTTTAGGGAATTGAAATATTTTCTACATTGTATTTACCCATATTGAAGTGTTAATTATGGAAATCTAATAACCAAGCAACAATGCATAAAACTTCTTTTAGCATATTTCTAGGTTTGCCATTGTTTCTATTTAAGATACTCTTGGTTATGGTCACAGTACATCTATCATTAGTGGCTCTCTCATTCATGAAATTGTCCATCTTTAAAATAAAGCTGTGAAAAAAAATAAAGCTGTGGACAACCCTACCTTTCCTCTTACCAGAATGTTTGGACCTTTAGAAGTCTAATTCTTCAATCATTAAGGTTCTTTGTAGGTACAAAGAGAATTGCAACAGTTTTGATACTAATGAATTTCTAACTATTGTCTCTCCTTCTAACTTCAAAAATGGTTTGTTCATTTGTGCACTGTACATATGGCATTACTTATAAGTCAATGACAATGATTTTACTATCTAGATAAGGATAAATTCTCTGCCATGTTTTTGGAGAGGATTATACTACATTTTGCATATATCATCATGTACCTCGTCTAGACATTCATATAATATATGAGCATCTTTACAATCACAACTTTATTTTTATTGTGAGAATACCATACAGAGGAGCTACAATTACATGGGCAAGATAACGACGAGTACATTTCTTCTTAAGCATTATTGCCTCTTCATTGTTTCCCCTTCCCATCCCTTCCCATACTCCTCCCCTTCCCCCACCTAATCCTCCCCCCATCCCCCACCAAAGTTGTTAAGTTCATTTTTCGACATATCGACTTGTACATCGCATTGTTGCAATGGGTCTACCTGTATCCCTAGTTAAACGATTTGGTTTTTTTTTCCCTTCCCTTCCATAAATTATACCAACGTCAAATACAGTGAAAGTTTGGGTTATACTGTGGGAGAGGGACATACAAAGCAACATAGAAATAATCTTATAAATATGATAGAAACAACTGCATGAAAGGAAAAAAACCAAAAAAACCCATTTGAATATTTATTTTGGGGTTCATTCCCCTAACATCAACTTATCTGACCTTTTCTGCTTGACTCAGACATATACTAGTTATTACAAATAAGGGAAACAATGGGACCTATGTTTCTTTGGGCCTGGCTTACTTCACTTAATAAAATTTTTTCCAAATCTTTCCATTTCCTAACAAAAGGGGCAATGTCATTCTTTCTGATGGAGGCATAGAATTCCATTGTGTATATATACCACATTTTCTTGAGCTATTCATCTACTGAGAGGCATCTGGGTTGGTTCCACATCTTAGCTATGGTAAATAATGCTGCAATAGCATAGTATTGCTGGTAGCTTTAGTGTGGTCTTGTTTGTGATCATGTGGGTAAATGCCCAAAAGTGGTATTGCTGGATCATAAGGGAGCTCTATGTGGAGTTTTTTGAGGAACCTCCATACTGCTTTCCAAAGTTGTTGAACAAGTTTACAATCCCACCAACTATGCAGCATCCCCATCCAGCATCTGTTGTTATTAGAGTTCTTGATTATAGCCATTCTAACTGGGGTGAGGTGGTATCTCAAGGTTGTTTTGATTTGCATTTCTTTTATG
>NW_012279852.1:0-1921 GCF_000151885.1 Dipodomys ordii
GAGGAGGCTGCAATGCTTGGTAAGAAATGTACGCATTATCCTGCCCATGCAATTGTAACCCCTCTGTACAGTATGTTCACAAATAAAATTTAAAAAAAAGCAAGTCCTTCTTATAATAACTACCAAAATGCTGAATTCCCATTATATATTAGATAAGAATATAAACTTCTTAAAAGTAGTATCATGCTAACCATCCTACACAATTAAACTATGACAACTGAGTAGGAATGAAAATTTGAAGAAGATATAGGATATTCATTAATGAGAGACCTGGAGCTGGCCATGGTGAAAGATTTCGGTAAGCCCAGCATTTGGGAGGCTGAGGCAGGAGGACTTAGCTCAAACCTAGCCTGGGCTACATAGCAAGTTCCAGGTCAATGTGGGCTACTTAATGAGACCCTGCTCCAGTTGAAAAGAATCAAGAAGGAAGGGACTTGATATATTATTATCTTATATATAGTCCTTGAAAGACTAGGATAATAGGATCTTTAGATATTATTTGCTCACCTTCCCAGGAGTTTGCTGTCTTTCCTTTTTATTTCACAAACAAGTTGCAGAAATAGCAGTGTTGTTTCCCAACCCCAAATTTAGATATTTTGAAATATTTACAAGATAGTAATTAAGCAACACAGATTGCTGTTCTCTCTTCCAAAGGTGCATGACTGAATTTGCATCATAATTAAATATGTAATAAAATAAATAATAAAACAAATTAAAATTATTTACTTATAAAGAAGTATTGATTTATAATATTCTTGCCTTAGAGTATCTTTTGATGAGTCTTCAATAATTACTAAAAGCAATTATGTAGACTAATAGATATTATTGACCATTATTATAATGATTCTTAAAACAAAGTCCTGTTGAATCAATGTAACACATCAGTGAAATTTACTCTAAAGGTTAATATCTGAAAATGTCTCTTCCTTTGTAGGAGCACACTGTTTTCCTTTTTTAATTTTTTGTTGGTCCTGGGGCTTGAACTAGGGGCCTGGGCACTGACCTCAGCTCTTTTGCTCAAGGCTAGTGCTCTCCCACTTTGAGCTACAGTGTCACTTCTGGTTTTGTAGTGGTTAATTGGAATAAGAGTCTCACAGACTTTTCTGTCCAGGCTGGCTTTGAACAGCAATACTCAGATCTCAGCCTCTTGGTTACCGAGGGTTACAGGTATGAGCCACCACCACCATCTGGTGAAGCAAACTGTTTTCTACATGTGGTTGTTTTCCTTCCATTTCAGTCTGAGGTAAAGTTCTTTGTCATCTTTGTGATAGTGTCCGTAATTCTTTTCTATGTTTTTTTTTAATTGTAAAAATACTGTGCAGAGGGGTTACAGTTACATGAGTAAGGTAATGAGTACATTTCCTATGGAGCATTGTTACCTCCTCTTTTGTTTTTCCCCTACCATCCCTTCCCTCCCCACCTGACTGCTCCTCCCTCCTCCCCCCAAGTTGTAAAGTTTGTTTTCAACATAGTGTCTTGTACATGTCATTGTTACAACGGGTCAACCTGTATCCTTATGTCAGCATTTTGTTATTCCTCTTCCTCTCCCCAAATTAGAAAAATGTATATACAAGATTGCAGGCAACGACAACAAATGTAGTAAAAATAGGGGTTAGTGGAGGAGGAACATACAAGAGAAACAAAAAAAACTCACACAGTACATTTTAAATATGTTAAAAACAATAGCAAGAAAGAAAACCACTTGTGTCTCTATCTTGGGGTTCATTTCACTTAATATCATCTTAACTAGTCATATGTACATAGCTTTTGATCTTTTCTACTTGTCTCAGACATATACTAGTTATTGCAAATAAGGAAACCATGGGATCTATGTTTCTTTGGGCCTGGCTTACTTCACTTAATATAATTTTTTCCACGTCTTTCAATTTCCTAACAAATGGGGTGATGCCATTCTTTCTGA
>NW_012279853.1:0-2395 GCF_000151885.1 Dipodomys ordii
AAGAGGGGCTGGGAAGGTGGCTCAGTGGTAGAGCGCTTGCCTTGCATGCATGAGGCCCTGGGTTCGATTCCTCAGCACCACATAAGCAAAAAGAAAACAGCTGGAAGTGGCGCTGTGGCTCAAATGGTAGAGCGCTCGCCTTGAGCTGAAGAGCTGAGGGACAGTGCCCAGGCCCAGAGTTCAGGCCTCACGACTGGACCACCCCCCAAAAAAATAGAATTAAGCAAGATATGTAAAACTAGATCATGAGCTCAAAAACACTAAAGATGAAATTGTTTAAAGTGGATTTTACCACTTCTTTAAAGATATTAATAGACTCTAGTAAGGTGTTCTAAAGATATACTTCTGTATATCTAAAAGGATTTCTCTATCCTTTTCATCATTTTCCCATATCACTGAATCAATTCAGGAAATTAGAAAATGTATGTGCATTTTGGGGGGAAAGTGTCATAATTATTATTATTATTTTCTTTTGCTAGACCTGGAGCTTGAACTCAGGGCCTGGGCACTGTCCCTGAGTTGCTTTTGCTCAAGGCTAGCACTCCACCATTTGAGCCATAGCACCACTTCTGGCTTTTTCTGTTTATGTGGTACTGAGGAATCAAACCCAGGGCTTCATGCATGCTAGGCAAGCACTCTACCACTATGCCCCATTCCCAGCCCCAAAATTAAATATCTTGATGAGGTCAGCTAGGATTGCAGAAGTGAACTACTGATGCCTGGTAAACCCTAGATTGGATATTACCCAAACTAGGCTTCTTAATTTATATAGACCTAGATTTAGAGATCTGACTTGCCCAAGATATCATGACTGTATAGTGGTGAGGTTGGGTATCAAGCTCAGATTACCTAGTCTGGTATTATTCCCATTTGCTTGTTAATCTTCTTCTGTCTGTCCATCTGTTTGTCTATATCTATTTAGCTTATCTATGTATTTTCAGTTTTGAGACTTGGTTTTTTTATGTAGCCCAAGCTGACCTGGTACTTAAGATATTTTCTTTGTTTTTCATTTATTTTGTAAGTTCTGGGGCTTGAAATCACGGGCTGGGTTCTATCTCTGAGCTTTTTTTACTCAAGGCTAGCATTCTATCACTTGAGTCACAGCCATACTTTCGTAATTAATCTTTTTATTTCATTTTACTTAATTTTTTTGTGGGTCCTGGGCCTTGCTTGGGCCTGGGTGCTTCTTTTGTTCAAGGCTAGTGCTCTACTACTTGAGCCGCAGTAACCACGTCCAGCTTTTTTAGAGTATTTTACTGGAAATAAGAGTCTCAGAGGGCTGGGAATGTGGCTTAGTGGTAGAGTGCTTAGCATGCATGAAGCCCTGGGTTTGATTCCTCAGTACCACATAAACAGAAAAGGCCAGCAGTGGTGCTATGGCTCAAGTGGGTAGAATGCTAGCCTTGAGCAAAAGCAGCTCTCAGGGACAGTGCCCAGGCCCTGAGTTCAAGCTCCATGACTGGCAAAAAAAAAGTCTCAGGGACATTCCTGCCTGGGTTAAGTTTGAACCATGATCCTCAGATCTCAGCTTCATTTTTCCTATTACTAAGTGCCACCGCCACCAGGCGTCATCCATAAAAATGCAGAACAGTCATATTCCTAAAAAATTATCAGAAAAATAGAGTAGATAGAAATTTAAGTAAGAAAGGCAGAAATCTAATGGAAGTAATTTATTTTCTTTTTGACGGCATTTATTACATGCCAACATAAGATTTGTTTTAAAACTTTTATTGGACAGTTTGATTTGGCTATTTTTTTCCATGCATATATTTCAGTTCCATAAACCAGTAGTTGGAACTGAATTCCCTGATTGTAAAACTTTTGAATTGATGTTTTCCGGGACAGAAATGTAATTTATTGGCAGAGGATTTGTAGCATCCACCAGACTTTGGACTTAATCTCAGCATGGCAGAAGAGAAGAAAATGTTTCTGAATTCATCTTTATTTTAAATTATAAAAGTAACATGTCTGTTTGTTCAATAAAAATAAAAAAATAGGGGCTGGGAAGGTGGCTCAGTGGTAGAACGCTTGCCTTGCATGCCTGAGGCCCAGGGTTCGATTCCTCAGCACCACATAAGCAAAAAGAAAGCTGGAAGTGGCGTTGTGGCTCAAGTGGTTGAGTGCTAGCCTTGAGCTAAAGAGCTGAGGGACAGTGCCCAGGCCCAGAGTCAGGCCCCAAGACCGGACCCAAAAAAACAAACAAAAAATGTTATCAAGGGGCTGGGTAGATGGCTCAGTGGTAGAACACTTGCCTTGCATGCATGAGGCCCTGGGTTCAATTCCTCAGCACCACATAAGCAAAAAGCTGGAAGTGGCGCTGTGGCTCAAGTGGTAGAGCCCTAGCCTTGAGCTGAAGAGCTGAGGGACAGCGCCCAGGCCCAGAGTTCAGGCCCCA
>NW_012279854.1:0-1297 GCF_000151885.1 Dipodomys ordii
CTGTGGCTCAAGTGGTAGAGCGCTAGCCTTGAGCTGAAGAGCTGAGGGACAGTGCCCAGGCCCAGAGTTTAGGCCCCACGACCGGACCCAAAAAAAAAAAAGTCTATTCCATTGGCTGTCAGGTGTAGTTTTGTGCCAGAAACAAGCTATTTTTTTTTGTCAGTCTAGGCCTGGGTGCTGTCCTTCAGCTCTTCAGCTCAAGGCAAGCACCCTACCACTTGAGGCACAGCACCACTTCTGGTTTTCTGGTGGTTTATTGGAAATAAGAGTATGACAGTCTTTTCTGCCTGGGCTGGCTTTGAACCATGATCCTCAGTCTCAGCCTCCTAAGTAGCTAGGATTATAGACATGAGCCACTGACACCCTCTTTTTTTTTTTGTTTGTAAATTATAACTGTATTAGTGCCTGAGGTCTGGGATTGTGATACCTTTTCCTTCCTTCCTTCCTTCCTTCCTTCTGTCTAGAATTGCTTTGGCAATTTTTTTTACATTATTTGGAACATAGATTCACTCAGACTCTTGCTCCCCTGGCTGGCTTAGAACCTATCTCTCTGATACTTTTGCTTAGGCTGGCCTTGTAAATGAAATTCTCATGTTTCTGCCTGCTGTATTTCGGAGTGAAAAAGTTCAGTTCCCTTTTGATTTTTGTGTCAGTACTGGGGCATATAAATTGTTCCATATGAATTGTAAAGATTGGATTACATTTATAGATTGTATTTGGCAGTATGTCCATTTTTACAATATCTATGAATGTGGAAGGTCCTTCCATTTCCTGATGTCATCTTTTATTTCTTTTTAATCTTTAAGTAGGTTTACAAAGAAGTTCCCATTCTACAAAACAGTATATGAATACAAGGTGTCTGACAACATTTCTCACCCATCACTCCTAACCCATCCCTTCTCTCACTTTTTTTAAAATTGAGATTAGGTGATTACATAAAATTTCACGTATTTCACAGTATTGTGGAGTAGTGATACTTAAAGTCACATACATTTTAACCTTTACAAGGCACATTGTCATTATCATGGTCTATACATTTTGTGAATTCTATGAGCTTTGACAATTTTTTTCCATATCAGGTGATGTTTACATTTCTTTCCTTTTGCTTAGTGTAGGCTGTTTCCTCTTTCCCTCTCATTCCTCCCTTCCCATTGCTGTCTTTATGTTGCTTAGTTCTTTTTCTTCTATGTCCAGTGCAGCTGATGGGCCCCTTTGTTGTATGTTCTTCCATTTCCCATTTACTCTGTGTCCTCCTCCTGGCTTCCCTCCATTGTGTGCATATATCTACCATATATAT
>NW_012279855.1:0-1698 GCF_000151885.1 Dipodomys ordii
GGTATTACTAGTGGTCTCAAAGAACTGAAATATAGATTTAAATATTCTATAGCAGCATACATTTTTAGAATTGAAAAGGATCTTTGGGATAATTATAGTGGCTGACTTCCAAACATTCTACACACACACATACACACACACACGCACACACACACACACATGCATGCGTGCACATGCACACACATATTATGGCTGGCTCCCAAATATTCATTTTTACCTCTTTCCATTATGAACAGAAAGTGAAGAAAAAAGCATACCCATATGCTAAATATGGCCTGCTGCCTGGTTTTGTAGGGCTTTTAAGCCATGATGGTGATTACATTTTACAGGGTTGAAAAAATAATAAAAAATAATATTTTATAATGTGAACATAATTTGAAATTCAAATTTTAGTGTCCTTAAAAAGTTTTACTGGAGCATTAGCATTCTCATTTGTGCAGATATATCTTAGTTGCTTTTGTCTTATGGAGACAGAGTTGGGTAGTTGTGGCAAAGATTGGATGGTTCACAAAGACTGAAGTATTAATTATGTGGATCATAATAGAAAATGAATAGAAAATTAATTTCAGAGTAAAGGGATTCTCGATCAGTGCAAGCCAATTATGTGAACTTCATCTCCATTGATAACAAGAGGTCCCAGATAGATAGAGGTATTTAAGTTGGATTTAGGAAAAAGAGCAAGTCAAATAAAGCAAACTTATTTCCCAGTAGATATGAATGAGAATGGATGTATTCCTTGTTACTCCTGGCAGCTACCTTTGTCCAGCAGAATTAGCTTGAAGGTAAAGTGTACTCCTAGAGGAAGAAGAAGCAGGCAGAATCATGTAGAAACAATTACAACCAGATGAATTTTGATTTTTCTGTTGTGTGAACCAACAAGACAAATGGTTTTAGCAAATGTGGTTTGCTTTTTCTGTTATATATGAGATAAACTTTATATTTAATTCTATTATAAAATATGAGTGAATTAAAACCACTACAAATTTCCAACTGGGGACCTTATAACCTAGTTAATGGACATTGCAAAGACAATCCTTCAATTTTCTGATGAACTTAATATCACAACTTATCAGGGTTCTTATGCCATTTGTCATGAAGACAACATATGATATAGATAGGATTTCCATCTTCCAAATAAGAATACTAGGATGTTTCAATTTTGCAAAATCACAAGAACATTTAGCACTTGTGTTAATGAACCAAGTTTGTCTCCTTACTCCATTTTCTTTTTCACACTTTGAAGGAGGCATTCTGCTAATCTGGAGACCTTCAGGGTACCCACGAGGGTAGTGGAAGGCAATTCACCAGAAATATTCATTATGACATAAATAGTGCCTCCACAAAAAACCAGAGTTAATATTTAACCTGAAAGCCAACGACACTGAAGCTTATTGAGGTCATATTTCTATGAAACTTTGAAAGCTTTCATCTACCCACTTACTTTATTGAACATTTTTGTCCTGTTTTTATTTTCTTGATGCTGTGATTTAAACTCAGGATCTTGCATTTGTTAGGAAGAACTCTCACTTGATTCACAAACCTACCTCTTTTCTCGGTTTAGTTCTTTGTGTGTGTGTGTGTGTGTGTGTGCATGCGTGCACCCGCGCGGGCACACTGGTCCATGAGTCAAAGGAGGCTGAGGGCCTGAGCACTGTCCCTGAGTTTTTTTGCTCAAAGCTCATACTCTACCATTTGAAC
>NW_012279856.1:0-2544 GCF_000151885.1 Dipodomys ordii
TCATTTGATGATGTGGCTGTGGACTTCAGCTGGGAGGAGTGGCAAGACCTGGATCATGCTCAGAGGACCCTGCATAGAGATGTAATGCTGGAGACCTACAGCAACCTCTTGTCCTTAGGTGAGCAAAAGTCATTTGAACATGCGAGATCAAAGGCTGTTTTCTTTTTTAAGTAGATATATAAATATTTATGTTGTTTCAATAGAGGATTCCAGTCCGTGGGAATATAAAATTCCTGTCCATTTTTTCCACTTGATTATGTAACTGGAGACAATTTTATTCCCATTCTTCAAGAAACCCAATCAGCACTTGGACCCAAGATCTAAACTGCATTCCACTAATAGAAAAAAGACTGTCTTCCTAAACTTGCGGTGATTTTTGTAGGTGCATATATACTCTAGAATAGAAAGTACATCACTATTTGAAGTATGATCTGAAAATCACTAGTTGAAAGTGGTTATTTGTAATCAACCCTGATCCTGGGTGCAGTGGCTAACACCTGTAATCTTAGCTTTTCTGGGGGCTAAACTGTGAAAATTTTGATTTTAAGCCAGCAACTGCAGAAAAGTGACCATGAGGCTTTTATCTCCAAATCCCCTCACAATCTACAAATGTAGCTGGGACTGAAACTAGCAGAATGCTAGCTTTGAGCAAAGGAGCTGAGTTCAAGCCACACAATTGGCAAAATAAGTTGAAAGCTGGGGAATATCATCCAGGAAGTTGGTAAGAAATGAGAAACAAGGTTTAGGAGCAACTTTGTGAACATGATGTCTGAGACCTTACAGTAATGATGACCCAGCCTACCAATAGTTCTTCTCTACTTGTTAATAACAGGACACTGTGTTCCTAAACCTAAATTGATTGCCAAGCTGGAGCAAGGTGCAGAACCATGGATAAGAGAAGCCTCAAACAAGAATCTCACAGGTGAGATAAAGCATCTTGCATGGTGTTCTAGCCAGAGTCCACTTGGTAGGTTTAATGAGCTGTACTGAGCAATAGTGTTCCTAGTTCCCCTGAGTCATGTGTGGCAGAGAACTAGGTGATCCTTTGTCTTCAGGACATGACAATCAAGAATTTACATGGAGACAAACTGATTTGGCTGTCCCAGTATAGTTAAAGTGAGCAATTTTCTTTTTCTGTGTAGAAATCATTCTTAAACAGAAAAAGGAAATGAGACATGTAGAAAATGAGGTCTCATTTTCATTGAAACAAGGGCTATGCAGGTATGAGGAAATAAGGAGTATGCCAGGACTGCTATCCTGTGATGAAGAAAATTGCTTCTTGGTGATGGTGGAAGTGAGTGAGATTCAGAAGCAAAGCTTTTGGTTCATAGGGGATGACTACCTGGGTGGTGAGCTGCAGTATCTTTGGTCTTTAATGGTTGTGAAGGAGCAGAAGTGTTAGAAAAGGAAATTTGATGAGAATTTGACTAAAGGTGAGGGAAAACAATTTTAAAAATGCCACTAACCCCTAAAATAATTCTTAGTGAGAAGTTAGAACTGAAGAGATGGAGGTATAAATCCTTACTCTCAGGAACCTTCCATGCTTAGCGGGAAGGCCAAGGGATGTATCAAACACCCTAATGGTCCCTAAATCTAGACAGTATTTCTGTTCCTCACCTAATGGTTGAGAAGCAAAGCAGCAAAATATATAAATTATTTCCACAAATTAAAAGAAAAATAATAGCTATTCCCTTATGACCAAACCTCGAGGTTATTAAAGGCAAATGTTTAGTACTCAGCTTATAACTAATAGTGTGTAGTTGAATCATTTGAGTAATTAATTCCTTGAGAAAAACAGAAAAAAACGGAAACAGAAAAACATTATTTACCATTGTAAAATGTCAGTACTACTTTGTTAACTACTACATTACAGAGAAAAGCATACATTCTGAGGAAATGCCTTTATTTTTACATTAAGGAATCTTGAGGTCTCATTTCTGTTTTTGTCTTTGATATCTCATTGTAGATGTCCAAGAAAAGGAGTACAGGACTAAGACCTATCAGAAGAGTCCCTATGATTGTCTGTCTGAAGTAGGAGTCATGAATACTAACACAGGGAAGAAAAAAGTGAAATTAATAACAACTTTTAATTTGAGATCAAAACCTAAGTCAGAGCTGATTAGGAATAATGGGAACTCCTTAGGGATAAGGACAGAGGAGTTCAGGCAGTGTCAGAACATGCTTCTCCATGGCGAGTCTAATGGGATGTGTGCTGCTTATGGTCCTGGAGTATCTCCTGTAGCTAAAGAATCAAACCAACGTGGACATTCTTTCACCCGGAAAGCACACCTTACCGTCCATCAGAGAACACACACAGGAGAGAAACCTTATGAATGTAACCTGTGTGGAAAGTCTTTCACTCGGAAGGCACAGCTTACTGTCCATCAGCTAACACACACAGGAGAGAAACCTTATGAATGTAATGTGTGTGGAAAGTCTTTCAGCCAGAAGACACACCTTACTGTCCATCTGACAACACACACAGGAGAGAAACCTTATGAATGTAACCTGTGTGGAAAGTCTTTCAGCCAGAAGTCACACCTC
>NW_012279857.1:0-1810 GCF_000151885.1 Dipodomys ordii
CGCTGTCCCTCAGCTCTTCAGCTCAAGGCGAGCACTCTACCACTTGAGCTACAGCGCCACTTCCGGTTTTCTGGTGGTTTATTGGAGATAGGAGTCTCATAGTCTTTCCTGCCCAGGCTGGCTTTGAACCAGGATCCTCAGATCTCAGCCTCCTGAGTAGCTAGGATTACAGGCATGAGCCACCAGCGCCTGGCTCACAATTGGTTTTTTTAATGATGTTCAGCTAGGAAAAGATAACAGCAAAGAATGTTGAGCCTAGAAAACTATGATAGGAATTCAGAAGGTAAGAATAGAACCTAGAAAATAAAGCTTCAAAGATTGTAGGGGGAATGGCTCTGTTTTAGAGAAGTTTTTGTGTGTATGGGTTTTTTGTTTTGTTTTATTTTTTGAGAGGTTCATAGGAATTAAGAGTCACAGACTTTCCTGCCCAAGCTGGCTTCGAACTGCAATCCTTCAAACTGCAGATCTCAGCCTCCTGGATTGCTAGGATTACAGGAATGAACCACCAGTGCCTAGTTTTTTGTTCTTTCTAATTCTGGTACTGGAGCTAACAGTCCTAGGAATCACGCTCTCTCACTTGGCTTTTTTTTTTTCTCCTTATACCTAGTGTTCTACAACTTGAGCCATGGCCTTCACAGCCTTCAGGCTGGCTTTGACTTGTGATTCTGAAGATACATTTTTGAAATTTAGTCTTTGAATATAATATGAAGAGAAGATGTTTGGTTAATTATAAAAAAGCTGTTTTACAAAAATGGGTATGGAAGCAGTAAATGAAGGAAACTAAATATTAGCAGTCATGATCACATGAAAGAGAACTAATAGTGATTACTTAGAAAAGTTTGAAGCTGGGCACTGTTGGCTTACATCTGTAATCCTACCTACTCAGGAGGCTTAGATTTGAGAATCGAGGTAAAAAGCCAGCCCAGGCAAGAAAGTCAATAAACCACCCAGAAAACTGGAAATGGAGCTGTAGCTCAAGTGGTAGAGCACTGGCCTTGAGCTGAAGAGCTCAGGAACAGTACCCAGGCCCAGAGTTTAAGCCCCACAACTGTCAAAAAGAAAAAGTTTGACAGTTAAAGGATGCTGATAAAAGATTGTAGGAGGGGCTGGGAAGATGGCTCAGTGGTAGAGCGCGCCTTGCATATATGAGGCCCTGGGTTCGATTCCCCAGCACCACATAAGCAAAATGAAAAAAAAGCCGGAAGTGGCGCTGTGGCTCAAGTGGTAGAGCACTAGCCTTGAGCTGAAGAGCTGAGGGACAGGCCCTATGACTGGACCCTCCCCCCCCCAAAAAAAAAAAGATTGTGGGAAAGCAGATCTTGGCTTTTAGCCTTGTTAATGTTAGTGTGGCAATATGTTAAGGTGGTTTAATAGATAAAATACTTATTAGGAGATTAAAGATATGAGGGGAAATAACAAACTAACAATAAACAGGATAAGCATATTAAGAATGTAGGAAAGAAAAGTACCTTTAAAAAGGAACTATGGTTGATAGGGAGTTTAGTTCATTTTAGTGGGTTTTACATAATCCTTAAAAGCATGGGGCATCATTTTCTCCAGAGGAAGCCAACTAAACAATGTTTAAGTGTCTGAGGATTAAGACTTAAGTTGGAAGCCGGGCACTGGTGGCTCACGCCTGTAATCCTAGCTACTCAGGAGGCTGAGATCTGAGGATCGCGGTTCAAAGCCAGCCCGGGCAGGAAAGACCGTGAGACTCCTATCTCCAATAAAAACCACCAGAAAACCGGAAGTGGTGCTGTAGCTCAAGTGGTAGAGTGCTCGCCTTGAGCTGAAGAGCTGAGGGACAGCG
>NW_012279858.1:0-2629 GCF_000151885.1 Dipodomys ordii
ACCACATAAGCAAAAAGAAAAAAAAGCCGGAAGTGGCGCTGTGGCTCAAGTGGTAGAGTGCTAGCCTTGAGCTGAAGAGCTGAGGGACAGCGCCCAGGTCCAGAGTTCAGACCCCACGACCAGACCCCCCCCCAAAAAAAAAAGAAAGAAAGAAATTTTAAGACAAAGCATAGGAGCCAGGCCCCATGATACATACTTACAGTACCAACTACTCTTGATACTGAAAGCCACCTCTAGGCGAAATACCAAAACCAAGATTGGGGGATGGGTTATAAGAGATGTTACATGTCTGAGGCATTCAGAACCTAAAATTTTTACAAGTTAGTCTGAAAAGCACTAAAAACAAGAAAAATCAATAGAGGTAGGAAGATCAATAGATGGATAGCTATGAGAGAAAGCACTATCTTAATTAGATGAGGAGTATTTGAGTGTTAACTGTAATATTCTTTCAAATTTGCTAGATGTTTAGAAATATTGAGTAAAAGAGAACAAAATTAAACATATTAACACTATAACCTCCTCAATTTGATAGCAGCTCAAGAACTGAACACAAAATACATAGCTATAAAAATTATTTGGAATGTGCCAAACTTAATGCACAAGAACACATTGATATGATATGAATTACCAATACATAAACACAAAAACCATTAACAGTATGGATTAATGGAAAATTAAGCTGAAGAAAGGAAGGTGATCTCATTTTGTTCTAACCTTTGTTCAGAAGCCAAAAAATGTTTTATGGGATAGGCAGGTACTGTACCTCTGGCCACAACCCCAATCCCTTTTTAAACTGGTTATTTTGATAGGGTCTTAAGTTTTGCTGGTTCTAGCCTGGGCTATGATCCTCCTGTGTACACATCTTACATAGGTGAGTTAACAGACACGTGTCCCATAGGCAGATTTTTCTGCTGAGATGGGGTCTAGGTATACTTTTTGTCCAGCAGCCCTCACACCACAATCCTCCTATCTCAGCCTTCCAAGTAGCTAGAATTATTGATGTGAGCCATCAATGCCCAAATTGAGAAAATGTTTTTTGAACTAGATTAAGTATCCAGCCTTCTAGAATCCTCTATTACAAACTGCTCTTAACCTAAAAGTTGAAAAGAAGAGGAAGAAGAAGAGGTATCAGACAAGAAAAATAAAGGAAGGAAGAGGTAGAGGAAAAGGAGAAGGAGAAGGGAAGAGGTAGAGAAGAAATATTTGTTAGTAAAGATGCAGTTGCCTAAACTGTGGGCACAAATTGAATATTCTCAACTTAAAACCTAACCTAAGCCAGGCATGGTAACAAATCTCTGTAATTCTATCACTACAGAGGCTATGGCAAGAAGATCACAAACTCAATGCCAACCTGGGCTCCACAGTGAGACCCTATTTCAAATAAGTAAAATTTAAACCTACTACAAAAACAGTCTCTCATGCTGCTCTTCAGGTGGATTTTTGGTACAGAGACATTTAGACATAAGCACTGTCTTGGTTGTCGTAGAGTCTCCAAACAGTTATTTTAATATAAAGTATTTATTCATGAGAAAACATACTTAATAAGAAGTAAAAACAAGTAACAACTCTACATGTTGCTGTTATTATTCTGCTTTACAGATTGATAAGCTAAAGTCCAATATAATTAAGTAAACTCCCAAGGTTTTACCACCAAGTGGAATAGCTAAAATTCAAACCACATTTCTAATTATCAGGCAATATTCGAAATTGAGAAAATTCAAGAATTTTCTAGGGACCCATTTATAACAAAGAGTCAAGATTTCTAATGCATAAAATCTGAAAATACTGAAGATAAGTAGTGTTTAAGGCAAGTAGGCAAAGAATTGAGACAAATGGGCTAAAGAGGGCCCGAGTAATCAGGGGCTGGTGTACAATGTTTCAACAGTAACAAATACTGAATGTCTTTTTTTAAAAAAAAACACTGGGGGCTGGAGGTATGGCTCAGTTGGTGGAACCCTAGCCAATGAGTAAAAATGTCAAGTCCTGTTCTTGAACCAAAAAAAAAAAAAACTAACAATCTGAATGTCATTACTATAGTCTCTGCTCTTTTGACTAGTATAGATTGTTTCTCTATGCTTATCATCTTGCTACATATAATGCAGACTTCCAAACAATTTTGTTTTGTCTTACACATAATCTGTTTATGCTACTTGATTTAGATCCTTTGAAGAATCACCTTTTAATTTTACATCTAGCCTAAAAAATTTGACTTAAGTCTGGTACCTGTAATCCTAGCTACTTAGGAGCCTGAGATCTGAGGATCAAGGTTCAAAGCCAGCCCAGGCAGGAAAGTCTATGAGACTCATCTCCAATAAACCACTAGAAAACGGGAAGTAGTGCTGTGGCTCAAGTGGTAGAGCACTTGCCTTGAGCTAAAGAGCTGAGGGACAGCTCCCAGGCCCAGTATTCAAGCCCCAGGAGCAACAACAATAACAATTAAAAAAAAAATTTGACTTGAGAAACCACTTGTTCATATTCCTTTTTTTGGGGGGGGGTCCGGTTGTGGGGCCTGAACTCTGGGCCTGGGCACTGTCCCTCAGCTCTTCAGCTCACGGCTAGTGCTCTACCACTTGAGCGACAGCGCCACTTCCAGCTTTTTTCTTTTTGCTTATGTGGTGCTGAGGAATCG
>NW_012279859.1:0-2431 GCF_000151885.1 Dipodomys ordii
AGCTCTTCAGCTCAAGGCTAGCGCTCTACCACTTGAGCCACAGTGCCACTTCCGGCTTTTTTCTTTTTGCTTATGTGGTGCTGAGGAATCGAATCCAGGGCCTCATGCATGCAAGGCAAGCGCTCTACCACTGAGCCACCTTCCCAGCCCTAGTCAATTCTTTCTTTAAACATCTTTTGAATAACTTCCCTATTCCAGCCCTTGTGATGTGAATCTGCACCTGGAAAGGCAACTAGGATCTAACCTGGTCTGAGGAGTGCTTTAGAGATAAGCAGAAGGTAGCAGAAAATGTCCCGGGAGCAGAAAGGCCAAGAAGTCCTCTCCTTAAGACACTGGACTTACTCTGATTTGGAGGTTCCACACAAACTGGATTCCACAAGATGGAGCCAAATCATAAACCACTGACAGCAATATCCTAAGCCATGGTCAGAGGAGCACAAGAAGTGACTCTTCCTCCACATGCATGGTCTCCTCCTTGGAAGTAGTTAAAGAAAAATAGGAGCCTTAGCAAAAGTACTCAGCCAAGGACATGCATCTGTCTACAAAGATAAATAAAATAATATGAGAGACGAGGGACAGGAGGTAGGTGGTTCAATAGGCAAAGCTGGTCAGGGAAACCTGTTGGAATTTGTACCACAGGAGTATAAATGGATAAGTTGGAGGCATTCATGTCAGCATCTTGGGCAGGAGGATTCCAAGGAAAGATCATGGTGATTCATGAAAAAAGTGGAGGGAGGTAAAGTGGGAGAGACAGGCATATCCATATAATACATTCTTGCTAGCTAGGCTGGGGTTTAGATTGTGTGTGTGTGTGTGTGTGTGTGTGTGTGTGTGTACATATGCTGGTATAACTGGACTTGGGGCTTGAACTCAAGGCCTGGGCTCTGTCCCTGAACTTTTCTGGTCAGAGTTGGTGCTCTACCACTTGAAGACACAGCTTCATCTCTAGCTTTTTTGGTGGTTAATTATAGATAAGAGTCTCACAGACTTTTCTACCCAAGCTGGCTTTGAACTGTGATCCTCAGATCCTAGCCTCCTAAGTAGCTAGAATTACAAGCATGAATCACTGGTGCCCAGCTAGATATGTTCGAAACAAGAAAGTGAACAAGAGAAAATACATGAATTATACAGGCAGAAGTAAAAATCTCTTCAGTTGCTGGACATCGGTAGCAGTAAAATCCATGAGACTCTTATCTCCAAAAAGGCAGAAGTGGAGCCATGCCTCAAATGGTAGAGTGCTAACCTTGAGCAAAAAAAGCTAAGGGATATGACCCAGACCCTTAATTCAAGCCCCCAAACCAGCACATGCATGCATGCACACACACATACACAAACAACTCTTTAGTGATTCTGTAACCTGGCCATTTTGCAGCTTCACACCATTTCCTGATGTCCTTGTTGAAGCCTCAACAGAAATTAATTTGCCAAAGGGGGTGAAATCTCCTTGTAGACCTTTCCTAGCAGTGCTGAAGGTCATTGCATTTGCTCTGTGCAGTGCTAAACAGAGAGCAATATGGATTCTGGCACTAGAGAGACCTTCCCAACCTCCACTTAGTGATCTGACCTTGGCAAGTTAAGTAATCTGAATGTCAGTTTCTCCTCCATAAAATAAGGATAATTATATTCAACTTGCAGATTTGTTGTAAGGAAGAGAGAAAATATTGCAGTCATAGCCGAATAATGCTTTTCTTTGATCTTCTCTTATATTGGAGAGTGTGATACAAGGCCCTAGCAGATGTCCACCTATTAGGCCCTTCCTCTTTGAATTTCCTGAAGTCCAGTGTATGCTTGACATTATGTCTCAAATACACTAAAAAATAATTAAAAAGTGCAAGAGGGTGCATGCCTTGGAATGCAGTAAGACAAAGCAGAGAGGGAGAGGTCCTCCCAAACTGAAGAGGGCACCATGGTCTGTGTGTCCTAAGAGAATCCTGCTCCTTGTAGCACCAAAGTTAGAGAGGGAGGCCTCCAAGGGAGAAGGAAAGAGGCAGTGGTGTGCTTCTTTATAGACACTGAATCACCCCTTACTATAGATTTCCCTGCCTGAGGCCTGAGCTAAAAGCAACCAAGCTGCTACTTAGAACCACTGAGATGAAGACCCAGCATGCCTCACTGCTTAAGTAACCATCAATATGCTTGAATAACTAATCTAGACTAAGGCAGGAAGGAAGAAAGAGACTTTTCCAGGGCCTCAGCACTATGTCAGGGCAAAGGTCCTTTGAACAACCTTGAGGAAGAGAAACACTAAAAAAATGACTGAGATCAAATTTAAGTCAGCCTCATTGTTAGGATAGGGAGGAAATTTTGAATCAAGTTTAAGATTATTATATTTTGGGGCTGGGAAGGTGGCTCAGTGGTAGAGAGCTTGCCTTGCATGCATGAGGCCCTGGGTTCGATTCCTCAGCACCACATAAGCAAAAAGAAAAAAGCC
>NW_012279860.1:0-2117 GCF_000151885.1 Dipodomys ordii
GCCTTGAGCTGAAGAGCTGAGGGACAGCACCCAGGCCCAGAGTTCAAGCCCCACGGCCGACAAAAAAAAAAAAAGTATGTAGTGTTGGTTCTGAGCCAGACACTATCTAAGCATTTTCTATATACAGATACTGAGCCGATCAACTTACAGGAATACAAACAAGGGTCTGTGAGGGTAGTTACTGTCACACAACTATTAACAAGTGGGGCCAAGATCTGGGCCCAAGTATGAGGTTTCAGAATCCCACACCTGCTTGAAACGTCCAATAAGGCCCGTGCCCAAAAAGATACAGAAGAGTAGGTGGAAGGCCAGGCGGAAAGTCCGCACGCTGCGTTCTCGCCTTGATGTTGGATGGCAAGGCAGCGCTGGGAAGCCTGGCTCCAGACGCAGCCAGTGCCCTGCCTGTGCCCGGCCTGCCACCTGGGCACCGACACCTGGCTCTGCCCCTGCCCCCTCCTCCCAGCGGTCTCAGTGCCCGCCCCTCGGCCTGGGCCACGGTAACCGGATCCCAGCAGGGCTTGGCGTAGCCGGCTAGCTGCTCTCCTAGTGCGCTCCAGCTCCAATCCCTCCGATCCCGCAGCTGGGCGCGTGGGGCATGGCGCAGAGGCTGGGCGAGTGGGCACGGGGGCCGGCCGAGGCCACGGGGCTCTACCGAGCCGTGCTGCTCAGGTCGGGTAAGTGGGGACAACGGCCATCGGGCCCCTGTCTCCTTTGCGATGGGGAGAGAGCCAGGGGCTCAGGCTGTGCGCAGAGCGCAGACCGAGCCTCCGTCCCTCTTTCTTCTTCCCTTCCCTTCCCCTCTGTCATTCTTTTCGGTTCCTGCCCTATCATTCTTTCCCTCATTTATTGCCCCACTCATGTTTTGGGGGTACCTTCCTTGGGGACATTGCCTTCTTCCTGCGCCTAAGTGGAGGTGTTGGTCCAAAGCGCAGGAGAGCGGGAGATGGGGTGTGATGATGCTCAGAGATCCTGGGCGTTGACCAAGGACTGCGTGCTGTCTAATGCCCCCCTGGAAGGGAGCCCCCCCCACACACACACACTAGTCGTGGAGGAAGCATTGCCTGCAACTGTTTGCAAACAAATGCGCGGCGGTGTTGCTTTGGGTGCAGTGGGACGGCAGGTGTTTTCTCGGAGGCTCTTTGTTGGCTCATCTGCCGTAGAGAGGGCTTTCCTGCTTTCAGTTAGGGGCTTCTTTTTGGTTACAAAAAGTGAAGTGAACGAATAGATGGGCAGCAGCGTACACATTGCGAGCAAGGACGGGGATGTGGCACAGGGTGGCGGGCTCTGGGTCAGGATCGGGGCAGGAGAGGACCCTTGGAGAAGGAGAAAAGGGCCGCTGGGGTCCTGCCAGGGGGCGTAAGCATCAGATCGGACAAAGGACCAGGGTTCACCGGCAGCTGCCCTCGGCCTTGGCCAGGGAGCCTGCCTCAGCGGCAGCCCCTGGGAGCCAAAATGGGTTCAAGGCCCCTGCACACCTGCACTCTGGGACGGGAGTCTCTCATACATTCCAGGTTCCCTTGGCTCTGGCGGCTGGGAAAGGGGAGATCCCTCCCTTCCCTTGTTCTCCCCTCCCCCTCCCCTTCCCCCCTTCCCCCTCCCCCTGCCATTACTAGCTGAGAACCTTGGAACAACAACCCTCTAAGCTGGAAAACAAGAGCTGGCCTGAAGGCGCCAGGGGGGGGAGGGGGGAGGAAAGCCTCAGCACTGGCTGATCAGGACCGACAAGAAAGCCAAGGGCCCCAAATCAGGCGATGGGATTTCAGACCCAGCTGGGGATTAGCCTACACAGCGCTGGTGCTGCGAAACTGCCCCCTGACCTGCGAAACTGCCCCCTGACCGGGTCCTACCAGCTCACAAAGCTGCGGGAGGGGTTCCTGGTCTGAAGACCTTGAGCTTTTTCTAACCTGGACCCCAATGCCCTCAAGCTGATGCGCATGCGCATCATACACACACACACACACACACACACACATACACACACACACACACACACATACACACACACGATTTTTTGGGTGGGGGGGATCGGTCATGGGGCTTGAACTCTGGGCCTGGGCACTGTCCCTCAGCTCTTCAGCTCAAGGCTAGCACTCTACAGCTTGAGCCACAGCGCCGCT
>NW_012279861.1:0-1299 GCF_000151885.1 Dipodomys ordii
CACACACACACACACACACACACACACACACACACACACACACACACACACACACACACACACACACACCCCAAACCCTGCTATCTCTTGAACTCTTTTACAGTATCCTAATATACATGGTATATAGTAATAGTACTGGAGCTTGCCTTGATTATTATTATTATTATTATTCATCAAAAGTTTTCTTTATGTTTGTTTGTGCTGGTCCTGGGGCTTGAATTCAGGACCTGAGTGCTGTTCCTGAGTTTTTTTTGCCCAAGGCTAGTGCTTTACCACTTGAACTACAGGTCCACTTCTGGCTTTCTATTGGTTAATTGGGGGTAAGTGTGTCACAGACTCTCCTAACCGGACTAGCTTCAAACTGCAAACCTCATATCTTAGCCTCCTAAGTAGCTAAGATTACAGGCCTGAGCCACCAGGGTCCGGCTCATCAAATGTTTTTATTCAGCATATACTCTATGTTGTAGACATTGTATAACTTCCATTGCATTTATTTGTAATAGTTTATATCTTTATAATTTTTGTACCTTTTTCTATTTTCACCTCTTATAGGTTTATTTTATTATTTTTGGTGCCAGTACTGGGCCTTGAACTCAGGGTCTGGGCTTTTCTGCTCAAAGGTAGCACTCTATCATTTGAACCATAGCTCTACTTCTGGCTTTTGGTGGTTAACTAGAGATAAGATCTCATGAACTTTCTAGCCTGAACTAGCTTTGAACTTTTATCTTCAGATCTCAGCCTCCTGAGTAGCTAGGATTACAGGTACCTAATGATTATAGTTTCTTCCAGTATACCCTTCAATACCTTTCAACATACTTTGCTCTGTCAGCAGCACTGTGCTCAGTGTCATGTGTGTGGTGGGGTGTAAATAGAATCAGCTCTGGTTTTCTGCCCTGAGGGAACAGACAGGATCATGGCATGTCTTCCACATTTAAGTCCTTTCTAGCTCTGTGCAAAGCAAAAGACATTTGGCTTCAACTCAGAGGCTGAGTGATGCTTACAATGATTACAAGAGCCTCAGGAAGGAGGTCATATCCCTTCCCACCCTTCATAAGGATTCCTGTCTCAGGGTGGATTTTGTTTGTGGGAATGAGTTGTAGTGTGCAGGTCTCATCTATGTTTGGGTCCTATGGGGACTATGACTCACCTTGAGCATAAGAGCTACAGCCCTACCATTAAGAGAAACAGAGGGGGAAGGAGAAGGATTGGGATGGGGGGGAGGGGGGAGGCTGGGAAGGGATGGGAAGGGTAAACAAAGGAGGAGGCTGCAATGCTTGGTAAGAAATGTACGCATTATCC
>NW_012279862.1:0-2369 GCF_000151885.1 Dipodomys ordii
GAGCGGCGGCAGGCGGGGGGCGGCGGCAGCTGGGAGCGGCGCCACCCGGGTTCCAACCCGCTGGACCCGCAGGACCCCAGCCCCGATGCCTACTGTAACTTGGTCATCCTGGCTGTGGCCAACAGGGTGAGCCCGGGGGCACCTTGGGGACACAGCTTCTGCCCGCCCCTTTGCAAGGGTCCTGCGGTCTGCCTTCGTCCTGCCGCATCTGGGACCCCAGGTGTGTGCCCTGGACGCCCACGGAGCACCGCCCCTTGCGTCCCTGAATAAGCCCCACTTACTTGATTGTAACTCTCCAGCCATGTGAGTATGCATCACCACAGTGTCAGTAGGACATGATCACCAGCCAGACACTAGACAGCGGTAGGGCGTGCGCGCACCCCAGGCCTGGTCACTGCCCCTGAGTGTTTGGGCTCAAATCTAGTGCTCCGCCACTTGAGCCTCAGCTCCACTTCTGGCGTTTGGGTAGTTAAACAGAGATGAGAGTCCTGGACTTTCCCACCATGATCCCCTCGGCTCTCAGCCTCCTCTCAGCTAGGGTTACTTGCGGTGAGCCACTGAGGCATCTGGTGCCTCCCCCCCCCCCCTTGAGAAGCATTCTCACCTGATATCTTCTGGTTTTCTTCCTGTGCCTCCCTGGTTCCTTTTTGGAAGGGGCTTCTTCCTGTTTTCTGCAGCCTCAAAATTGAAGTGCCCCCCCCTATGGTCCAGGATTCTCTTTCCTGCATCCATATTCATTTTTTGGATTTGTAGTCTTTTATGTCATTTAAATCCCTGAATTTTGCCTCTAACAAAATCTCCACTCAGTCCAAGGACTAATGACCATCTGAGGCCGCCATGTACCCCAAGCTGAGCTCCCAACCTTCTCCCCAAACCTGAGATTCCTTAGTCTCCCTGCCTTGCAAAACTGCACCTTCATTCTTTTGTTGCTTGGGCTCAGAGTTGAAGGCCCAGAGTTCAAGCCCCACGACCAAAAAAAAAAAGCTCAAAGAGACAGCACCCAGACACTGAGCCCAGGCCCCAGGACCATCACATGCACACACAGACAAACACACACACACACATACACACACACACATGCGCACACACACGAACCATCAATGTTTCCAGTCCTTTCAAGAATTTTCTGTGCAAGCCTCTTAAGCCTCAGTGTCTTTAACTACAAAATGAGGATCCTCTCTGCCCTGTCCATTTTGTAAAGTGACTGTAAGAAATCAGCCCTGCTTTAGTGATAGGCTCTTTCCCATGCTGCCTATCCTGCTTTTTCTTTTTCGTTTTTGTTTTTGCTTATGTGGTGCTGAGGAATCGAACCCAGGGCCTCATGCATGCAAGGCAAGCGCTGTACCACTGAGCTATCTTCCCAGCCCCCCCATGCTGCCTATCCTGCACTACAGCTTCACTTGTACCTTGAGCTTTTTTTGAGACACAAAATAAAAAATAGCATTGTGCTGGACACTGGTGGCTCATGCCTATAATCCTAGCTACTCAGGAGGCTGAGATCTGAGGATCACAGTTCAAAGCCAACCTGGGCAGAAAAGTCCAGGAGACTCTTAACTTCAATAAACCTCTACAAAACTGGAAGTGGCACTGTGGCTCAAGCAATAGAGCGCTTGCCTTGAGCTGAAAGTGCAGGGATAGCGCCCAAGCCCAGAGTTCAAGCCCCACAACCGACAAAAAAAAAAAAATAGCATTGTGAAAATGGTCTCTTTGTTGTTATTACCTTTCTGTGTCTCTTGCTTAAAGACATGAAGAGATAAATTCTTCTTCCGATGTGCAATCTTAAAAACTTTTCACCTAAAAACTTAAACTCCTTCCTTGCATCAGAGATTGAAATTTATATGTTCATCATGCTTCCAGTTTTGCACTGGTTCTAGGAAACTGTATCTAAATATGGCATCCAGTAGCAGCAGCTGCACTGAACCTAACATTTTGATGCTCTTTTTTTTTTTTTTTTTGTTCTTGGTCATGGGGCTTGAACTCAGGCTCCAGACCTTGTCCCTGAGCTTTTTTGCTCAAGAATAGCACTCCACCACTTTGAACCACAGGTCCACTACCAGTTTTTCGGTGGTTAGTTGGAAATAAAAGTCTTATGGCCTTTCCTACCCAGGCTGGCTTCAGACCACGATCTTTAGATCTCAGCTTCCTAAGTAACTAGGATTACAGGTGTGAGCCACCAGTGTCCGGCAAGAATTTTGATACTTTTAATTGTCCCCCATACTACTGCTTATTAGGAGACCTGAGTTCTAATTCCCAATAGTCACTTTCCCTCGCTGGACATCAGCTTCTCTACCTGCACATGAGATTAAGTTAGAGTTCATTTCAGATAAGTTCCAGGACAGTCCATGAATTGCCCGAAGTTTGTGTACATT
>NW_012279863.1:0-1356 GCF_000151885.1 Dipodomys ordii
CTTTTTTCTTTTTGCTTATGTGGTGCTGAGGAATCGAACCCAGGGCCTCAGGCATGCAAGGCAAGCGCTCTACCACTGAGCACCTTCCCAGCCCCTGTTGTGGCCCTTTCTAAGACAACCCTTCTTCTTCCCCTGGCAACCATTGACTGATGTGTTTTTTGTCCTTGTAGTCTTACCTTTTCTAGAATGTTCCTAGGATATTTGTAGAATCATAGGCTATATACATGCTTGTGTATGACTTTCTCATGCTGTTTGTTTTTGAGATGAGGTCTGATTTCAAACTTGCCTCAACAGGGCTGGGAAGGTGGCTCAGTGGTAGAGCACTTGCCTTGCATGCTCGAGGCCTTGGGTTCGATTCCTCAGCACCACATAAGAAAAAAGCCGGAAGTGGCGCTGTGTGGCTCAAGTGGTAGAGCGCTAGCCTTGAGCTGAAGAGCTGAGGGACAGTGCCCAGGCCCAGAGTTCAGGCCCCACGACCGGACCCCAAAAAATAATAAGTGTGCTTACTCTAGTCAGGAGCACCTGTAATCTTAGCTACTCAGGAGGCTGAGAACTAAGGATCATGGTTCAAAGCCAGCTGTGGCAGAAAAATCCACGAGACTTTTTGTCAGTTGTGAGTCAGGGTCTGGGCACTGTCCCTGAGCTCTTTTTGCTCAGCATTTAAAAATTCTTGCTTTCATTTCTGTTTTAAGGTTTCATGAACATCTAAGGTTTCATGACTCTTAGATATAATATACCTGTATAAAATATAACATTATATATTTATGGGTTCTTTGCTCAGGCCTTGTCTCCTACCTAGATCTCCCATCGTTATTTCCTGCATAATTTGGGATTACTGTGCCCCTGCCAGCAAACATTTATTATTTTGAATATGTGTGTATGCGCACACGCACACGCACACACGCACTTGTGTGTGTGTGTTTTCTAGAGCTTTGTTTGGGTTTGTTTGGATTTGTAGCTTTCTTTTTTGGTTGTTGTTTTGTTTGTGTGTGTGCTGGTCCTGAGGCTTGTATCCTGTGCCTGGACCCTGTCCATGAATTCTTCTGCTCAGGAATAGTGCTCTACCACTTGAGCCACTGCTTCACTTCCAGCTCTTTTTGTGGTTAATTGTGGTTAATCACAGAGTTTTCTTCCCTGGGCTGGCTTCAAACTATGATTCTCAGATGTCAGCCTCCTGAATAGTTAGGATTACAGGTGTGAGTCACTAGCACCTGGCTGGTTTGCAGGGTTTTTTTTTGGGGGGGGGGAGGGGGTCCGGTTGTGGGGCCTGAACTCTGGGCCTGGGCACTGTCCCTCAGCATTTCAGCTCAAGGCTAGCACTCTACCACTTGAGCCACAGTGCCACTTCTGGCTTTT
>NW_012279864.1:0-2182 GCF_000151885.1 Dipodomys ordii
AGAAAGAAAGAAAGAAAGAAAGAAAGAAAGAAAGAAAGAAAGAAAGAAAGAAAGAAAGAAAGAAAGAAAGGAAGGAAGGAAGGAAGGAAGGAAGGAAGAGAAAGAAAGAAAAGAAGGAAGGAAGGGAGGAAGGAGGGAGGGAAGGAGGGAGGGAGGGAGGGAGGGAGGAACAAAGGAAGGAAGGAAGGGAATGAAGGATAATTAGCAGCACCTGAGAAGCTCTTGTTTGGCAGATGTCACAAAGTTATTGTACTCTGACTGGATCCTGAAGAAAATTTGGGCAGACCCCATTCCTGGAACCTGTGTTCTACTCCTTGTCCAGAATGCTGCAAGAGCAACATACATTGGTGTTCAGCTATGACATTTGAAGAAATGATAGGATTTATCAGAACCTCAAACATGAATGCACAAGACAAAACTTGAGTGCAAGGAGTGAAAATTGTGTGTATTTTTTCCATTTCCGATGATATCCCTGTCTTGTCAGTTACAATGAAATATATTAAAATTTCCACTGAATAATGAAAATATAAATTTAATACACTTGGAAAATCACTTCAGGGTTGAAGGTCATTTCCCCATTTGTTTGCTGTCTCCCATCACCCTTTTGCATGCAACCAGCCAACTGGAACCTCCAAAACCATGAGCAAAATAGACATTTTTAACTCTTCACAAATGGTGTTAGTCACTGTAACAGAAACCCAACGAGCATGAGAACTAACAAGTATAACTGTACTTCTCTGTGTCTCTTTCTGTTTCTGTTTATTTATTTTATCAGCTGGAAGGTGTGGTAGAGGGAGTTTCAATTTAACATGTCAGCTTAACATTGCATTTTGATCGATGTCTCCCATCTCATCATTGTCCCCATCTCTCTCCACTCACACACTCCATTTACCTAGTTCCATTTCTGTTCTTTTTTCCAAAATATTTCTAACAAATTTCTCTTATATTTATATCTGCTGGGGCTGGTTTATGTGACTTGTGACAAGATCGCTGACTCACACATCATCCACATGCAAGGAAATACAATTTGGTGATCAAGATACTCCTGACAATGCTGGATAAGAAATGTACTCATTATCTTGCTTGTGTAAATGTAATTAAAATTGAAAAGAAAAAAATGATACTCCTGAATCCACTAGCATAACTACCATAGTAAGGAAATAGAACTCTTCTCAGAGATTTAACTCACAGCAATGAATGGAAATCCACCAAAAAATTATGGATAATTCTTCATGATGACTCTCCAGCATCTATTGGGTTTATGCTCCCCTTGGTCCTTCAACTTCTGCATGCAAAAGAAAATCTACTAGTTCAAGAGTTACACAATGTAGTCATCAACTCAACCCCACCCTCACGACATGTGGAAACTTCAGTCGGAAAACAAGTTCCTTAATTCTAGAAATCTTGAAGGGCCATGACTACCTCTAAAATGCAGGGTAGGAAGACAGAGAGTGAAAAGTTTCATCACAGGGACACCATATACTTATCAAATAATTTGGGGACTATGAAAAAGATTAATATATATGAATATATCCATTTGAATAGATGTACATATATATGTCCCTTTTGAATATATATACATATATATATATATGTCCCATATTAACTTTCCTTGAAAAGCATAGCCACATTAAAATACATCTGCGTACTCAGACTTTTAACCCCTGGATGACTGTGCTGAAAGATAATCAGAGCTCATCATGCTTTGAAAGTAAAACAAATACAATTATTTACTGGCATATTGGAGATGAAGTGCCACAAGAAAAAAAATCAAAGATGACCACTGCATCTGTTGGAACTTGGAAAACACAGAATTTAGAATGATGTTTAATGGAAAATGGAAGCCAACTGAAAGAAAATTTGAAAGACAGTTGAGAATCTGGACTTTAACTAGAATTTTGAGACCTCCAACTAAAAATATACCTTAAGCATCTGTGAATGTGCAATTCTGAAATTCAAGGAACCAGTCTGAACTGGGGGTACAAAATTGGGACACAGAGCAATCATTAGACAATATTGCATATAAACGAAAGCAGGCTGGGCCTTGGAAGCTATACAATATTGAGAAGCGAAAAAGAAAAGGAACAACTAGCAGGAACCCTGGGAAGGGGCAATTAACTCCATAGGAAATGAACTCTGAGTGATGTCCCAGAGACAAGACATTGTAAAAAAAAAAAAAAAA
>NW_012279865.1:0-2524 GCF_000151885.1 Dipodomys ordii
CTCATTGTTGCAACAGGTCCACCTGTATCCTCAAACAACTGGTTTTTCCCCATCTCCTCCACAAGTTATACTGACATCAAATATAGTGAAAGTGGCTTAAAAAAAACCAAACATTTTGGTATTTTCACAAATTTCACTTTATTTTCATTGACCTTTCAGATCCTCTGTTCCCATGCCCCAGAGCTACTGATTTTCTTTAAACTTTCAATAACATTGATTATATTTCTTTACTCCTGTCCCTTAAGTAACTGTGGAGTCCTATTACCTTTTGATTTTTTTTACCACGACAGCTGATTCATTAATTTCTTATCAAGATTCCTTTGTTTGACTGATTCCAAGTCAGTTACATCTAACTGACATTTTCCTGAATGGCATTTTTACACATTTTTAGCATGTGGAGTTTCACATGGTTAAAAATATTAAAATGTCATGCCTGTTTTGACAAAAAAGTTAAACATAAAGATACTTTATTGGGTAATATCAAGCAATGGAGAAAAATGGCTAATGAGCATGATGAGAATTACAGATGTTAGCAATAGGCAATAAGACTTGATGACAAACCTCCTTGTAATTCTAGCTTTAATAATATTGTGGGTCAAATCATTTTGACAGGTTGTGACTGTATCTCCTTAATGCAGCTCACATGTTTATTTGTCAGCAACTATTTGAATGCTTACTCTACATATAGTATACTAATATTATGAATTCCCTTTGTTTTTGAGGTTTTAAACATGTTTCCTTTTAAGACTCAGAAAAGTTTTTTGTTGTTGTTGCTGGTCTTGGGGCTTGAACTCTGGGTCTGGGCGGCATCCCTGAGCTTTTCAGCTCAAGGCCAGCACTCTACCACTTGAGCCACAGCACCACTTCTGGTTTTCTGGTGGTTAATTGGAGATAAGCACCTGGCTAGAAAATAGCTTTCTGTAGCTTCATAGTGATTTAATATAACAAGATCTTCAATAACAAAGGAAAATAGCAAAATTTCCTGCCCATCCATGAAACAATTATGAAGCACCTATTCTATATCTATTCCCGTAGCAGATACTATTGGTAAGTAGGAAAAAAGCAAGCCTTTAGCAATTTATTTACTATGGAGGAAATGTTGAAGAGAGAAAAGATGAGTATTTATTGAGCAATGGTCAAGATGATTCTTGAATGTTCTCATTTAATCTTAATAATCTTCTGATGTACTTAGTATGATCATTTGGACATAGTTTGAGTATATTTAAGTACTGGAAACTTGGACCTACTGTCTCGGTGTGATGATTGGACTTTCAAGAGATTGAACCTAGTAGAAGGTATTTGGGTCATTGAGGGTGTTTTCCCAGAAGGGATTAAAGTAGTTCTCTCAAGACTCTCTAAGTTATTTCACACATGAGCAAATAATTGTAAAAGGTGCAAGCCCAATCCCTGCATATCTCTGACCTCTAATCTCACCGTGTGGCCTCTTCCTCTCACACACAGGCTTCTCCCATGAGGCCATCTACTCTGTTATGATGCAGCCTTATGACTCTCATCAGTGGCCAAGCAAATGGAGAGAATTGTCCCTGGCCCTCGAACCTCTATAAATGTGAGTGAAGTATGCTCCTTTTCTTAAAAAAATTTTTATTATTATTTTTTATTGTTTAAAAAATTTTTATTGTGAAAATACCATACAGAGAGGTTACAATTACATGTGCAAGGTAATGAGTACATTTTATTTTTTATCGTGAAAATACTGTACAGAGGAGTTACAATTACATAGGCAAGACAACGAGTTCATTTCTTATCAAGCATTGCTGCCTCCTCGTTTCCCCTTCCCATCCCTTCCCATCCTCCCCCTACCTCCCCCGACTCGATCCCCCCCACCAAAGTTGTAAAGTTTGTTTTTTGACATAATGAATTGTACATTGTTACAATGGGTCCACCTGCATCCCTAGTTAAATGATTTGTTTTTGCCCTTTCCCTCCACAAATTATACCAACATCAAATACAGTGAAAGCAGGGGTTATACCATGTGGGAGGGACGTAAAAGCAACATAGAAATCATCTTATAAATATGTTAGAAACAATTGCTTGAAAGAAAACAAAACATTTGAATACTTATCTTGGGGTTCATTCCCCTAACATCAACTTATCTGACCTTTTCTGCTTGACTCAGACATACACTAGTTATTGCAAATAAGGGAAACCATGGAACCTATGTTTCTTTGGGCCTGGCTTACTTCATTTAATGTAATTTTTTCCAAGTCTTTCCATTTCCTAACAAATGGGGCAATGTCATTCTTTCTGATGGAGGCATAGAATTCCGCTGTGTTTATGTACCACGATTTCTTGATTCATTCATCTACTGAGGGGCATCTGGATTGGTTCCATCTCTTAGCTATAGTAAATAATGCTGCAGTAAACGTAATTGCACTGGTAGCTTTAGTATGGATTTGTTGTTGGGGGGTTTAATTTTTTGAGTTCCAGGTATATTTTAGATATGAGACCCTTGTCCATTGTATGGCTAGTGAAGATCTTCTCCCAATCCGTGGGCTTTCTATTG
>NW_012279866.1:0-1626 GCF_000151885.1 Dipodomys ordii
GAGAGAGAGAGAGAGAGAGAGAGAGAGAGGCTAGTTGGTCTGCCTATTTGCATGATGTATTTTACCTTCTAACAAATTGTTGGTCAGAAAATAAAATCCAAACATTACAGGTGCTTTTTTTCACCAAAATAGAGTGTCCATATATTCCCCCTTTGCCTAAAACATTGTTTATAACTAATATATGATAAAGAGTCTTTCCTTCTAATCTCAGAATTACCCTAAATTTGGATGATATAAGATCACTTTATACCAAGCATAGTCTTTCACCTACCAAAATAATAACTTCTTTTTTTTTAATTTTGTTTGTCATAGGATTTGAACTTGGAGCCCAAGAGCTGTCCCTGAGCTATTTTGTTCAAAGCTAGCACTCTACTACTTGAGCCACAGGACCACTTGGGGCTTTTTCTGTGATTAAGATGAGAGTTTCACAGACTTTCCTGCCTGGGTTGGCTTCAAACCGTGATCTTTAAATCTCAGCCTCCTGAGTAACTAGCAGGGTTAGCCACCAGTGCCTGGTTATAACAACTTCATAATAATAGGTCTTTTTATTCTCTCCAGACCTTGGTATACTGTGAATCTCTATGATTTCTTAAAATACAAATATAATTAGGTCACCTTCCTAGTTAATAATTTGTGAAAAGTTTTCACTGCTTTTAGAATAAGACCCACATTTCATAGCTTGACATGTACAGTCCTTTGCAGGCTGTCATTCCTGTTCCTCCATCTGTATCCTGTATTTAAGCTTCCTGAAGCCATGGGCATTCCTAGAATGGACCACTCTCTTTTTGTGCTTTTGCTCATGCTGTCTTTTCTATTTGAAATATCTCTTACCCACTCCACATACTTTTATGACTGCTATGTACAATTTACTCTTTGATTCTACTATGAATATGCATGTCATATAGCACTTAATAAACATAATGTCCTAGAAAATGAAAATACAAAACCGTCTTATTCATCTATGCATCTACTCATCTGTGCCAGGCGTCAATGAGAAACCCAATATTTTGTAAAGTGAACTAAGTAAAAATTATTGAAATGGCATAGTTTTTCTAGTGAAACTGGAAACCCACGGCTGGTAGTGAAGAATAGAATCATACAGATATAGAGAAAATAGATGGGGTATAGTAGGGATCTTTGCAACAATCAATTGCTATCCTGTTGGGTTTTACCTAATCAAATAGCATCACAAATTGCAGTAGATAATTTCAGATCATAATTTCCTAAATATAGTAAAGCTAATCAGCCATGACCAAAGTAAGACTTACCATCAGAGGTTTTTTGCTAGTTGCCTTAGAAATTTTTTTTCTTATTTGTTTCTTTTTGTTGTTGTTGTTCAGTTATGAGGCTTGAACTCAGGACCTGAGCAGTGTCCCTGAACTCTTTTGCTCAAGGCTAGCACACTACCACTTTGAGTAACAGCTTCACTTCCAGTTTTCTAGTGGTTAATTGGAGGTAAGAAGAGTCTTACAGACTTTCTTTTCTGCTTGGGCTGGCTTTGAACCATAGTGTTCAGATCTCAATCTCCTGAGCAGCTAGGATTGTGAGCCACCAGCACTGGCTGGCTGGCTCTTTCTCCCCCTCACCCCCTCTCTCTCCTTCCCTCCCTCCCTCCCTCCCTCCCTC
>NW_012279867.1:0-1326 GCF_000151885.1 Dipodomys ordii
GCATGCAAGGCAAGCACTCTACCACTGAGCCACCTTCCCAGCCCCTCTTAGTCATCTTTTGAGACTAGTTTTTTTTTGTTTGTTTTTTATCATTCCTGGTTATCTTCTTTGTCAGTAAGCAAAGAGTAAATATTTATTGCCATGCCAAATAACTATATCCTAACCCCTTGCTCAAAGCTGAGTACATAGCCAAGGCTAGGTAAGTAAATGTTGAACTAAATAAATGATCAGTCTTAAGCAGTGAAAAGAAGTTAAAAAAATAACTCATAGGAACAAAACCTCAGGAAATTACATGGCATATAGTAAAAACTTTATGGGGATACTGAAATGAAAATGCATAACACAGTTAACATGTTTATGGGGACACTTCATATTGGAGAGTAAAAAAGTTAGGCTGCAGCCTGATTATAGCAATTTATTTTCTTTTGTTTCCATCTTTTCTTTTGAGCAGTATTAGGGATCAAACCCGTGGTCTAATGCATTCAAGGCAATCACTCTCCTACTGAGTTCTACTTCTAGCCCTAGAAAAGCAATTTCTATCACAAAGGTCACTGTGGACACTGATGTTCAGGTTCATGATCTCAGAAGTAATAAGGGAAGTTGGTCTTATTGTCTACTTAGTCATTCTGAGCCTTTAGGATCCAAAAGGAAAAGGTAAAATATTATTCTTTCATGTAATTTTAGAAGTGTGACTAACTTTTAAGTCTCTAAAAGTAAGTTTACCCTTGGGGAATTAGAACTAGCTACCATGATGAATGTCAATTAAAAATCCTCTTCAATGTGAAAATTATAAAATTAATAATTTATTTCTTAAGTTGTATACAATATTGTAATTATAATTTATAATAAGACCTAGCTTAGAACTGACTATTTTTTATGCAATTTCTCCAAATGAAGCTAGTTTCTAGCACTCTCTTCTTAATAGTACGAGTTTGATACTTTACTAATTAAATTACTACTAGTTTAATATTAGTTTAATACTACTAGCCTTAATAAATTTTCATCTTGAAAGATATTTTTTCTAATCTTCTAAATTAATATAAATAATTTGTTTTGATATCTTACAAAAGAAATCCTAAAGTAAAAATAGAATTGGAATATAAATAGGAAGAAATAGGAAAAGCTAACATGTTTTTACTCTCTGGGAAGGTGGCTCAGTGGTAGAGAGCTTGCCTTGCATGCATGCAGGCCATGGGTTCGATTCCTCAGCACCACATAAGCAGAAAAAGCCGGAAGTGGCGCTGTAGCTCAAGTGGTAGAGCGCTAGCCTTGAGCTGAAGAGCTGAGGGACAGCGCCCAGGCCCAGAGTTCAGGCCCCACAACTGG
>NW_012279868.1:0-1704 GCF_000151885.1 Dipodomys ordii
CGCCCAGGCCCAGAGTTCAGGCCCCACGACCGGACCCCCCCCCCAAAAAAAAAACCCCAACAAACTCTTTGCGACTCTTACCTCCAATAAACCACTAGAAAACCGGAAGTGGGGCTGTGGCTCAAGCGGTAGAGCACTTGCCTTGAGCAAAAGAGTGCGGGGACAGTGCCCAGGCCCAGAGTTCAAGCTCCACAACCGACCAAAACAAAAACAAAAAAACCCCCAAATAACACAACAGAGATGGCCTAAAGTTGAAAGTATTACTACTGCCCAACTCCTTACAGAACTAATCTGCCAGTCTTCTCAACTAGAGGCTGCTCCAACATAAATTCTGTTTCTTTGGTCTTTTCTCCCCAATGAATCCACAAACTGAAACCATCTATTTCTAATTTCTCTATCTACCAAAAGGAACTGCCATAACAAACACGAAGGCCTTTTATGACCTAAAAAAACTAAGTGATGTCCTGATGTAAGTACAAATAACACATAAATCTCTACTGGAATCCAATGTGTTAGCTATGTCAGAAAATCACATTCGATTTTTCTCATCAACTTTGGGAGGGTATTTTATCCTCAATTTGTATCATTTACTTGAATGGGACAATAAGTTCAAAGAAAAATAATCTGCTGAAGTCCATCCCAAAATCAGTTCAGAAGTTTATCCCAGACTTATCTGATTCAAAAGTCTAGACTCTTGGGGCTGGGAAGGTGGCTCAGTGGTAGAGTGCTTGCCTTGCATGCCTGAGACCCTGGGTTCGATTCCTTAGCACCACATAAGCAAAAAGAAAAAAGCCGGAAGTGGCGCTGTGGCTCAAGTGGTAGAGTGCTAGCCTTGAGCTGAAGAGCTGAGGGACAACGCCCAGGCCCAGAGTTCAGGCCCCATGACCTGACCCAAAAATAAAAAAAAAAATAATAAGGTTAGCCAGGTGCTAGTGGCTCATACCTATAATCCCAGCTATTCAGAGACTAAGATCTGAGAATTCCTATTTGTAGCCAGCTCAGTGGGAAAGTTTTAAAAAATTCATCTCCAATTAGCCAAAAAAAAAAGTCTGGAAGTGATGGTTTGGTTCAAATGGTAAAGCTTTGAGCAAAAAAGCTAAGGGACATTGTGATTTCAAACCACAGTAACAGCACCAATAATAAACAAATAAGGATAATGATAGATATTTGCTGAATGCTTAGAATATGCATCTATTATAAGCATTAAGCACATTGTTTCAGATAATTTTTATTTTTATTTATTTATTTATTTTTGGGTCCAGTCGTGGGGCCTGAACTCTGGGCCTGGGCGCTGTCCCTCAGCTCTTCAGCTCAAGGCTAGCGCTCTACCACTTGAGCCACCGCGCCACTTCCGGCTTTTTTATTTTTGCTTATGTGGTGCTGAGGAATCGAACCCAGGGCCTCAGGCATGCAAGGCAAGCGCTCTACCACTGAGCCATCTTCCCAGCCCGATAATTTTTATTTTGTAAAACAGACACTGTTATTCTAACATGCCAGAGCAAACTGAGACTGAAACTAGATATTTACTACCTAAGTAAGAGGCTATCCTAACAAATTTTACCCTAGTAATGAAGTCATTCTAAAATGGTGTACTACTAAAGGAACATTTAGATCTAGATTTAGCAGTAGAAAACTTCAATTTGTCCAGCTTAGAAAATAGCTTCCCAGAGTAGATTTTCTTTTTCTTTTTTTTTTTTTTTTGAG
>NW_012279869.1:0-3063 GCF_000151885.1 Dipodomys ordii
CCTCCATCAGAAAGAATGACATTGCCCCATTTGTTAGGAAATGGAAAGACTTGGAAAAAATTATATTAAGTGAAGTAAGCCAGGCCCAAAGAAACATAGACTCCCAAGAATATTTGATACCTTGCTCCCTCTATAGTAGTGGCAAAGAGTGCAGATATTGTGGGTATCCCATATCTCACATATTTACTGCCACTAGTAATCTAGCTCGTCTTTAGGGGAAAAACAGCTGAGGAGTTCTTCTGTTCTCCCCAACTCCTTGCCCAAAGGGAACATGCAACTATATAGGGAAGATTCCATAGGAGTAGGCTGAACCACAGTCATGGAAGGCAGAACTTGCAGAAGAATAAAGGGCAAGTGACGGTCTCCATCTTCTGTCTGGAAATTCCATCTTGCTCAGTCTTCCTTTTGTAGTCATCATGCCTAGAAGCACCAGATTTCATGACAAATATTCTTTCCATTTTTCCTCTTTCTCTAGCACTGATTGTTCTTCTCAGCTGAGTAGAGGAGGATTTGAACTTAGAATGTGGGCTTTTCAGGCCTCAGGCCTGCTGTATTTCACATGAACTTTAGACTTTTCAAAAGTATTCTATTTTGGAAAGATAAACTATTTTCTAGAATGGGTTTTGAAGAAAGCTTGATTCTAGAACTTGGAGACCTGACAGTATAGGATGAGCCTCTCAAGTTTGAATGTGTTAATTTTGTGGCGATAGCTCACACCTGTAATCCTAGGTATTCAGGAAGCTAAGAACTGAGGATGTTTCAAAGCCAGTCCAGGCAGGAAAGCCCATGAAATTCTTATTTTCAATAAATCACCAAAAGGTTGGTAGTGGAGCTGTGGCTTAAGTAGTAGAGCAATAGTCTTGAGCAAAAAAGGTCAACAGAGCCCAGACCCTGAGTTCAAGCCCCAAGACTGTCACAAAAAACAAAAATGCAAAAAACACTCTTTAATGTGTATATGTCCCCTTTCTATTAGAGAGTCATTAAAAAAATCTCTTCTGAGAGAAACAAATTGTTGATACCAAGAATTACCCAGTAAGAAGTCATTTTAAATTGCTGAGGTTCTGAGTGCTCTATATAGTTTTTTTTTTTTTTTGGTCGGTCGTGGGGCTTGAACTCTGGGCCTGGGCGTTGTCCCTCAGCTCTTCAACTCAAGGCGAGTGCTCTATCACTTGAGCTACAGCGCCACTAAGAAGTCATTTTATTATTATGCTATGAGTTCTGTTCTTCCTATTGCTCCAAATATTTTTAATAGACATATAGAACCTTTATAAGCAGAAATGAAAACAATCTATGCCATTTGCAAAACAAACCCTGTACTTTGAATACTGGGGTGAGGAGAGGAGGAAATAGATTTGGGAGATTTAATACTAAGTTAAAAATAAGGATCATGTGTATAATCCTAAATATACAGCACTGTTAGTTCTTGTTCTAAATACTGATGAGAAAGATACTTAATCTTAGCAAGTCATCCCTTAAAGAAAAATGGTAATGTTTTACACAAAGGAAACCTTGCATTGGCAGTTTCTTAGGTTTAAGTAGCATTTTTTTTAGCAGTACTGGGAATCATGTAGAGTGATAGCCACATTTTCAACCACTTGAACAGCATCCGAAGCCTTAAAATAGGTTTTTTTCCTCATATCCCTTCAAAAATATGCACATGCATATGTGTTTACCTGGACTTGAACCCAACTTCTGGGCATTCTTTTTTGCTCAAGGCTGCCAGCCTACAACCTGTTTTTCACCTCCACTTGTAGATCTGTGCTGGTTTATTGGAGATAAGAATCACTTGGACTTTTCTTCCTAGGCTGGCTTCAAATCTCAGTCTTCAGATCTCTGCCCCCTGAGTAGCTAGGATTATAGTTATGAACCACCAGTGCCCAAAAATAGATGTTTGTTTTGACCTTTTTGTATCTCTTCAATAACTCTTTCTGACTGTCAGCATCTTTATCTTTCTCTCTCTCTCACCCACCCACACACTCACATAATAAAATAACTCATTTTTCATTAGCAGAAGATATAGACTAGAGCAGTTTATTCTGTCTTTAACATTAAAACAAGGTAAAATCACTGAGTTTGGAATATTTGTCAGGCACGGGTGGCTCATGCCTGTAAACCTACCTACTCAGGAGGCTGAGATCTGAAGATCACAATTTTAAGCCAACCCAGGCAGGAAATTTCAGACAGTCTTCTTTTAAAAAGTTGGAAGTGGAGCTGTGATTCAAGTCTTGGAACTCTAGCCTTGATCAAAATAAGCTCAGGGACCACCAGTATATAGGCCCTGAGTTCAAGAACAGGTACAAAAAAGTCCAATTTTGGCACACATTAAAGTTAATATGTTATAGAAGTGCTATTCAGAAATTAATATTAAGCTGTTTTCATTTTAATATTTATTGCAATTTACATTTTATAAACACTAGATAAATTTCATGTGGATGCTTCACATAATACATGGATGCTTAATAAAAATATAGTCATCCTATTAATGTAAAAGAAAAGAATAGGTTTTTAATTTTTTTGCTGTCCCTAGGGTTTGAATTTGGGTCCTGGGTGCTGTCCCTGAGATATTTTTTCACTCAAGGCTAGTGCTCTACCACTGAATCACAGTCTCTACTTCCATTTTTTGGTGGTTAATTAGAGATAAATGCCACACAAACTTTCCTGACTAGCCTGGCTTTGAACTGTGATCCTCAGATCTCAGGTTCCTGAGTAAGTAGAATTACAGGCGTGAGTAACAGGTGCCCAGCAGCAATGGGCTTTTCACAATATTTTTTATTGTTATTATAAAAGTGACATACAGAGGTGTTACAGTTATATAAGTCAAGTAAAGAATGCATTTCTTGGGGGGGGGAGATGAGAGGGCAGGGATGGTAAGGGGAAACAAAGTAGGAGGCAACAATGCTTGATAAGAAATGTACTCATGGGGCTGGGAAGGTGGCTTCCCTTGCATTCCTGAGGCCCTGGGTTCAATTCCTCAGCACCATATAAGCAAAAAGAAAAAAGCCAGAAGTGGCGCTGTGGCTCAAGTGGTAGAGCGCTAGCCTTGAGCTGAAGAGCTGAGGGACA
>NW_012279870.1:0-1187 GCF_000151885.1 Dipodomys ordii
AACAATGTGTCTTGGGGCTGGGAGTTTAGCCCAGCAGAAGGGCGCCCACCTGGCGCGCGCAAGGCCCTGGGTTCGGTCCTCAGCCCTGGGGGGGGAAAAAAGCTACAAAAGATCAAACAATGTGTCTATATTGGGTTCCAGTGTGTGATTATGAAGATAATATAAAGTGCATTAAATAAAAGTTTATTCTCACTGAGCACTAGTGGCTTATGTCTGTAATCCTAGCAACTCTGGAGGCCAGCCCTGTCAGGAAAGCACATAAAACTCTTATCTCCAATAAGCTATTTAAAAAAGAAGAAAAGCCATAAGTGGACCCTTGGCTCAAGTGATAGAACTCTAGTCTGGAGGGAAAAAGCTCAAGGACAGCGCTGAGCTACTGTCTCAACATGCATCTTCCATTCCTTGCTTATTCTAAATTAGCATTTCTAGCTCCAACCTCCCATGAGGACCCAGCCATTGGGACAAAACAAAGCTGGAGAAATGAAGGGCTCTGGCTTCCCTATCAGGCCAGGCCTGGCAGTTGCATTCACCACATTTACTCTCTCCATTGGTTCAAATGATTGGTCAAATGACCACACCTCAAATCAAGTAAATAATAATGAAGCTTAAATAAATCAAGGTATGGAGGGACTAGGCTGGTATTATTTTAGGTAGTTTAGGAAAGGTTTCTTGGTCAATATATATAGGAACAGACAAGAAAGCATGTAGAGGAGCAAATGTGCCAATCAGAAAAAGAAACATTACAGGAAGAGTAAATATCAAGTACTGAGGAATTGAAATGAAGCAGTGCATTCTAGGAAAAAAACAAATGCTGGCTTGACCTCAGGACTTGGGCTTTTGACTTGGACCTAGTATTTGTTGTTATTGTTTTTATTTAAGGCTAGTGCTTTACCACTTGAACTACAGCTCTACCTCTGACCTTTTTTTGTTGTTATTTTTTGCTTTTTTATTGTTATTATAACGGTGATGTACAGGGGGATTACAATTACATAAGTCAGGCAGAGAGTAAGTTTCATTTGGGACAGTAACACCCCTTCCTTGGTTCTCTCCTGGTTTCTGCCTCCCATCCCACCCACAAGTTGTAATGTTCAATTTCAACAGTATCTAGTGAGTAGCACTACTGTATTTATTCACCCTGCTGTCCCTTCATTTCTGTATTCTTTTTTTTCTTTTTTTTTGCGGGGGGG
>NW_012279871.1:0-2134 GCF_000151885.1 Dipodomys ordii
GCGCACACACACACACACACACACACACACACACACACACACACAGCATTTCTACACAAGGTGCCAGATGCTTTTGCTCTGACTTCAAACAAGAGATTTGCCAGATGCTTTTGCTCTGACTTCAAACAAGAGATTTACCCTGGTGGGACTTAATCTCCTCATCTGAAAAATGGAAACAAAAGCAATTCCTGTTGCATACGGTGGCTGTGAAGAGTTGGGGCCTTGTTCTTACTACACGTTTCCAGAACCTGAGGAAGTATGAGTAAAGACCCAGCTAGATTCAGCAAGAAAGGACCCATCCTGACAGGACATATGCACGCATGTCTGCCGCCACCTGCTGGACAGAATAATGAGCACAGGGAGTCCTGTGGACCACCAGCTTGCTTGCCTGCTCCCCATCAGAATGGTTTGGTTGGCCATTATTGCTTTGGTTTGCAAAGAGACTTCCGGGCTGAAGGTCGTGGGTGGTCCTGAGGCAGCCCTGCCAGGTAGGCAGGGATGATGCCCATCTCACAGACAAAGGAACGGAGGCTGGCCGGGTACCTGTCCACCATGAGTTACACATTGAAACTCAAGGCTGGGCTACTGTCCACCCAAGGTCCAGCCAGGACATGCTTCACAGTGGGAAGAAGGCTACGTGAGACTCTCTCTCACTCTGTACATGTGTCTGTCTGTGTATGTCTCTCTGTGTGTCTCTCTGTCTCTCTGTCCAATTTAAGGCCATTCCTATCTACTGTCCTCATGAAATGTCAAACAAATGTGACACCCTTTCCCACCCCCACCATTTGCCCAGACTAGGGCTTTGAACCTCCAAGCTCCAAGCTAAATAACCCTTGTCTCTTCATAAAGTTCATTGCCTTGGGTATCATGTTGCAATAACACAAAGCTAACTAATACAGGCCGAGGCTTCCAATTCCACTGGCCAATTCTTGATTATAATTTCCTGCTCCGGTGGTGCATACCAGTCCTCTGAGGACCCTGGCTAAAACTACGGAGACTCAGCCACCATCACCCCAAAACCCTAGAGGTGGAGACCCGGATTCTGCATTCTGATGTTCTCTGGCTAACACTGGCATAGACAGGTGTTGGGACTCCTTGCCTGGTGACAAGGCCTCAGAGTCTGCGCAGGAACTTCCTCCCTGCAATGTGGAGGCTCGGGTCTCCCACCCACGTCCTGCCTGAGGCCCCCGTGACCGGCAGCTAACGCCTGAGAGCGCGCAGCATGCCCTCCACCAGAGAGGACACACCCAGACCTTGAAAGTCCTGCCTTGCTTTTTGATTGTGTATTTGTCAGGGACTCGGCATTGTCCCTGAGCACTTTCACTCAAGGCTAGCACTCTACCACGCTGAGCCTCAGCTCTACTTCCAGGTTTCTGGTTTTTTAAACTTCTGGTTAATTGGTGATTAGAGTCTCGATGACTTTCCTGCCTGGGCTGGCTTTGAACCGCGATCCGAAGATCTGGAGATCTGTAGCTAGGATGACAGGCCTGAGCTACTGGCACCCCTCCCTGTCTCACTTTCTGATCACAGCACAGAAATGCTCACTGAAAACCCCAACAACTACATCCGGCCCTCATGCACACGCCCTCCTTCCCAAACCACAGCTTTGTTTGAACTGGAAAGTTCAACAATCTTGGCTGGCAGAGAAAAGCCAAGAAATACCACAGGCTTGAGGATAGAAATAAGTAGGCATACCCAACGTGGGACCTGGGAGAGAGGGAAGGAACCCAAATCTACATGCCCCGGGGTCCTTCGACTCCAGACAACGGGCAGAAAATCTGTCAGCTGCCAGCACAGTGGTTCATCCCTTAACCCCAGTTACTTGAGAGACAGTGCTTGGGAGAATCACAGTTCTATCAGGAAAAAGAGTTTGGAAGATCCCATCTCAACCCCTCATCTGGGTGTGGTGTACGCACCTGTCATCCCAGCTCCCTGGGAAGATACACAGGAGGGAGGTCCTGGACAGCCAAGGCATCATTTTGAAGCTCAGTGTGGAAAACAACTAAAGCCAAAGGCCTTGAAGAGTGGCTCAAGTGGTAGCACACTGGTCTGGCAAGTGCCAGGCTAAGTTCAATCCCAGCACTGTCTAAAAGGAGGTGGAGGAGGTGGTGGTGGTGGTGGTGGTGGAGGAGGG
>NW_012279872.1:0-2795 GCF_000151885.1 Dipodomys ordii
AAAAAAGCCAGAAGTGGCGCTGTGGCTCAAGTGGTAGAGCGCTAGCCTTGAGCTGAAGAGCTGAGGGACAGCGTCCAGGCCCAGAGTTCAGGCCCCATGACTGGACCGCCCCCCCCCAAAAAAAAATCAGTTGCCTTTCTGTACACCAACAATGTGCAAGCAGAAAGAGAAATCAAGGAAACAATCCCATTCACAATAACCTCAAAAAATATTTAGGAATTAATCTAACCAAAGATGTAAAGGAATTATTTAGTGAAAACGATAAAATCCTAAAGAAAGAAAGAAATAGAGGACACCAGGAAATGGAAAGACCTTCCATGTTCTTGGATAGGCAGAATTAATATAGTGAAAATGACCATATTGTCAAAATTGATATACAAATTCAATGCAATTCCTATCAAAATCCCAATGATGTTTTTTCCTGAAATAGAGAAAACAATTCAAAAATTCATATGGAACAACAACAGACCTGGAATAGCCAAAGCAATTCTAGGCAAAAGAGGCAAGAGGAATCACAATGCCAGATTTCAAGCTCTACTATAGAGCCATGATAACAAAGACAGCTTGGTATTGGCACAAAAATAGACCCGAAGACCAGTGGAATAGAAGATCCAGAAATAAAACCTACATACTTACAGTCAGCTGATATTTGAAAAAGGAGCCAAAGACATAAAGTGGAAGAAGCAAAGCCTCTTCAACTATTGGTGCTGGGTATACTGGGCAGTCACATACGGAAAACTAAAATTGGACTCCAGCCAGCATGCACTAACGTCAACTCAAAATGGATTAAAGACCTTAACATCAAACCTGAAACTCTGAAACTACTGCACAACAGGAGTAGGAGAGACACTTGAACTTATAGGCACAGGCAGGAACTTCCTGAACAGAGTCCCAGGGTCACAATAAAATGGAGACTCAACAAATGGGACTACCTTAAAAAGCTTCTTCATAGCTAATGACATAGCTTCCAAATTAGAAATACACCTAATTGGGAAAAAATATTTACCAGCAACATATCAGACAAGGGCCTAATATCCATTATATACAGGGCACTCAAGAAATTAATCCCTTCCAAAGCTAACAAACCAATCATTAAATGGGCATGGGAGCTAAAGAGAGACTTCTCAGAAGAAGAGATAAAAATGGTAAAGAAATACATGAGGAAATGTTTATCAACGCTGGCTGTAAAGGACATGCAAATAAAAACAACCCTGAGATACCACCTTACCCCAGTCAGAATGATCCACATCTTTATTTCAGCCAACAACAAATGCTGGAGGGGATGCGGAGAAAGAGGAATCTTATTACATTGCTTGTGGGAATATACAACAACTTTGGAAAGCAGTCTGGAGGTAACTCAGAAAGCTAAATATAGACCTCCCCTATGACCCAGTCATACCACTCCTAGACATCTACCCTGAGCAACAGGAACCAGGATATAAGGACACATGCACCTCCATGTTCACTGCAACACTGTTCACAATAGCCAAGATATGGAAACAACCCAGCTGCCCCACTACAGATGAAAGGATCCAAAGATTGTGGTATCTATACACAATGGAATATTATGCAGCCATTAGAAAGGACAAAATAATGGCATTTGCAGGGAAATGGATGGAACTAGAACAAATCATTTTGAGTGAGATAAGCCACGAGTGGAGAGACAAAGTAAATAGGACTCAAGAAACAAAGGACCTCCACTCAGTTTGTTATACCATATCAAAATGACTCCATGCTCTTGACTGACTACATGTATGGTATACATGCGCACTTCAGAGAGAAGTAGGAGGAGGGCACAGAATCAGAGGAAAACAGGAAAATATACAACAGAGAGGCCCATCAGCTGCTGCACTGGACACTGATGTAAACAAACTAAGCTACTCAGGGGCAGTGATGGGAGGGAGGGAATGAGAGGGAAAGAGGGAACAGCTAACACTAAGCAAAAGGAAAGAAATGTACATCTCACCCAATGTGGAAGACATAATTGTGTTGTCAAAACTCATAAAATTCACAAACATTGTAGACCATGATAATGACAATTTGCTTCGTGAAGGTTAAAATGTTTGCGAACTTAACTGAGTATCACAGTCCCACAACACTGAAATCTGTGAAATTTATGTAATCACTTAATCTCAATAAAAATTATTTAAAAAAAAACAGATAAGGAGATCTCAAGTTACCCAAGGCCAGCCAGAAAGTGGGTGGCAGAGCTAGGCCAGAGGTTCTTGGCTTCTGCTTTCTGCCTTTTGAGCTTCTTCCCTCTCTGAAGAGACCTTGCCTGGGAAAAGCAGCGTTTGAAAGCTTACTCTTCAGGAGTCTGCTCTAGTGTGGTTGCTAGATCTCGTTTGATCTCAGACACTAAGGAAGAAGCGGGCACTGGTGGCTGAGATCTGCATACCATGGTTCAAAGCCAGCCCTGGCAGGAAAGTCTCAGAGACTGTCATCTCCAATTAACCACCAAAAAAGCTGGGGGCGGAGTTGAGTTAAAGCCTCAGAGCCAGCACTGAGCGCGTGCGCAGAAGGTCAGCCCGGTGTGGTACTGGATGGGAGAAGCTCACTTGCAACCTTCCCCCAGCCCACCTTCGCCTCCTAGGAGCCAGCACGCGCTTCCACGACAGCGCGCTGTGAAACCGGCATCCTGAAAATGACACGAGAACCCTACTCTTCCGTTCTCGATTCCCCCAGGGCCAGGGTCTCCCTCCTCCTCCCCGCCTCGCTAAGGCGGCCACAGCTCCACCTCCCCCGGTCAGCCTACGCCTGACCTGCCCCGCCGCCGTCCCCGTCCCCTCGGCCAG
>NW_012279873.1:0-1758 GCF_000151885.1 Dipodomys ordii
ACTTCCAGCTTTTTCTGCTTATGTGGTGCTGAGGAATTGAACCCAGGGCCTCATGCATGCAAGGCAAGCACTCTACCACTGAGCCACCTTCCCAGCCCTACAGCTCCACTTCTATCTGACATTTTGGTGGTTAACTAGAAATAAGAGTCACATGGACTTTTTGGCTTGGGCTGGCTCCAAACAATGATCCCTAGCTCCTGACAAGATAGGATTACAGGCATGAGCCACTAGAATGTGGCTCAACTAGAATTATTTACTTCTCTCATTAAGTATCCTGAGGACCTTACTAGGTGCAAAGCAATAGCTTGGTTACAGGAGAGACAAGAATAGATAACAGACACAGAAGACCAACTTGAAGCCAACAAGCTCAAAATAAAATATGTTGTTCTCAGACAAGGAATAGTTGAAGCCAACAAGCTCAAAATAAAATATGTTGTTCTCAGACAAGGAATAGGAACTGGGCTTGTTCAGGAGGCTCATGTGCTTTCTCTTTCCCACCACTCCCACACATGTTCCAGGGCTATGACAGCCTGCCCACGCCTGCCTGGCTATAGAGAGGTAAACTGCAAACAGCATCATGTTATCCTCTGTGCCTAGGACTCAATAACTGGGAATCTCCACAGGAATCTGTTTCAGTCTCTATTCTATCCACACCAAAGAGCCCATTCCATCTTAATGTCTTACAACCCTCCAGTCAGCTTCAGGTACCAAGGAACATGGTTAAGAGTAGGATGACTGAAAGTAGACTTTTGTGAGAAAACCTTTTTGTTGTTGTGTGGTTATTGTTTTGGTGCTGAGGAATCACATATCTAGGACCTTGTACATGCTAAACAAGGGCTCTACACTTGAGCTACATTCCCAGTTCAGGAAGACCACTCTAGACACAAAAAGCCTCTTGAGAGGGAGTATATTTGATGTCTAGGGCTAACTTTAAGGTTCTGAGGAAATCTATTTATTTCAAATTGAGGATTTATGTAGGACAGCTGGCTTTGTTTTTCTGAATTAGTGCACTCCAAAATTTATCAGTAATCTCCTAAAACTTCTTACCATCCAAGCAGGCAGATGCGTGGGAGTAGGCTGCATTTCTAGTCCCTAACATCCTTCTTTTAATGCCTGTGATACCACATACCCAAATACCCTACTATCAGCCTGATTTCCTATAAAAGACATCAGAAGGAAGCTGATATTATATCAGAGATTTACAATAACGTGGTTTTCTCTTTTCAAGTTTGTTTCTTTTTTGTTACTGACCAACAATAAAACCTCCAAAAAAAATCTCCAGACATCATCCAAAGAACCCTTCATTCAAAGAGGGTAAGAGAAAGTGTCCCATACCCCTTTCTGGAGTCTCTTCATCAGGAAGTCAGAGCCTCCAGGCTTTTGTCCTAGGCTTGGGTATTTGGCCTTTAGCTTTGCCTCCTCAGCCCTCTCAGGAAGAATACCTTCTTTTTCCTGTGTGTCCTAAAGGAAACAAACCAAATAAGTTAAAAGGCTAAGAAACAATTGCTTTTAATATCTGAAAACTCTTATCCTATCCATTTTTTCTGGAGATTTACTCACTTTTAAACAAGCTACCCTTACTCTGCTTTTAAAGATAGACTTTTGTTCAAAGCCCTAAAGCACAAGATGACTTGTACTATAAGAAAAAGAAAAGCTGCTTTTTGGGGCTGGGAAGGTGGCTCAGTGGTAGATCACTTGCCTTGCATGCAAAAGGCCCTGGGTTCGAGTCCTCAGCATCACATAAGCAAAAAAAAAAAA
>NW_012279874.1:0-3397 GCF_000151885.1 Dipodomys ordii
GTGGCTCAAGTGGTAGAGCGCTAGCCTTGAGCTGAAGAGCTGAGGGACAGCGCCCAGGTCCAGAGTTCAGGCCCCACGACCGGACCCCCCCCCCAAAAAAAACCCTATAGTTAACAATTGCAGTGTACACTTAAAACTGTTGATGAGTTGTGAGGGTAAACACCATAATAACAATGTGTGGTAAAATCCACACAAAAAAAGAGGTCTCTCCCCTCATGCCCCTCCTTTCACTATATTCAGTCCTGGCACTAAATAGTATATGAAGTTGGCCTCTCAGTTGCTGCATCTGCACATTCGTCATTGTTACAGTGAGTAGCCCTGACCCTGGCGGGTGAGTGGAAGTTCATTCCTCTGGAGGGGTGTCCGTGGCAGGCGCTGCTTCCTCTGCACAGGCCTTCTGAAATGAGCACTGTGTTCTGGAACTTTACTGCTTTAACAGTACATCAAAAAACATTTTTAAGTACTGTTTTGAAACAAGCCTTCCACAAACTTTGTTTTTGGGATTTGTGTCAAGAAAAAGATGGCTGACATTTTAGTCTTAACCACATACCAGCTTCATGTGTCTGATCTGTAGTAAAGATTTCTTACATAATCATTTGTTAATAGAAAACTTTTTTTATTTGACAATTGTAAGGATTCACAAGATTGTAAAATGAAATAAAACGATAGTTAAGCATTGGTGAGTGACACCTGTTACTCTAGCTAATCTGGTGGCTGAGATCAGAGGATCTCATTTGAAGCCAACCCCAGGCAGAAAAGTTTATGAGACTGTCTCCAAAGTAGCCAGCAAAATGCCAGGCCTGAGGTGTGATTCAAGTGGTAGAGTGCCAAACATAAGCAGTCTTAAACCCTACTGGCACCAAAATAAAATCAACAAGGGTTTAGCTGAGTTAGTAGTGACTAGAGGGTGGAAGGCAGAATCACAGATTTGAGAACCAGTCTTCCGTTGTTTGGGACGCAACCTATATATATCCATTGCTATGGACGGCCACGGAAATATCAGCCTCTAAATTCACCAAGGTTGTCTTTACCCGAATGACCTCTGCCGTGTACACTCAGAATGAGGTTCTGAGGAATCGCAACATAAAAGCATTTCATTACTTTCAAGTCGTAGGAAGAATTCCTGATTCTTGTTGCCAGCAGGCCCCCAGGTGTTCCGGGTTAATATCTCCTTGTAAATCCTACATGGTTAGGATGGCATTGGGTCCATCATCATGTTCATTTTTTTAATTTGAAAAACTGACTTGTATTCAAATGAAATATCAAATGAAAGTAGTAACTTTTGATTTCTTTAAGAACAGCTGTAGCATCAGGCGCTGGTGGGTCACACCAGTAATCCTAGCTACTCAAGGAGGCTGAGATCTGAGGATCAGATTCAAAGCCAGCCCAGGCAGGAAAGTCTGTGAGACTCTTCTCTCCAATTAACCAAAAAAAAAACAAAAACAAAACAAAAAAACGGAAAGTGGTGCTGTGGCTCAAGTGATAGAGTGCTAGCCCTGAGCTGAAGAGCTGAGGGACAGCGCCCAGGCCCAGAGTGCAAGCCCCACAACTGACACCCCCCCCCCAAAAAAAAAGGCTACAAAATCCATCTTAAGTACTGTTTCTCTTTAATTCTCCTAGTATCTCAGTCTATGCTAGTGAGCCTCTAAGAAGTTTCTGTTCAGGCAGGTTAGCGCCCCTGTGAAACCTGCAAAGCATGTAAGTATAGGTTCTGCTACCAACCTACAATATGATACATGTTATGAGCCCATGCAGTTTGCTTCAAACAGTTTAAAAATAATGTACTCTTAAATAATTGTGAAAAGTGAAGGTCCTTAGGTGCTCTCATATATTTTGGGAAGGTCAGAGGTCGGGGAGGATATATGTCTCTTTTCCTTAGGATTCAAAATAGACAATCCTCAGAGATTGTTTGATTTATTTATTTATTTTATTTTATAGGTTGCCAACTTGGCCTGTTCCATCTCAAACAATGAAGAAGGCGTAAAGCTTGTTCGGATGTCTGCAAGCCAGTTAGAAGCCCTCTGCCCTCAGGTAACGTACAATTAGCAAGTTTATGCTGTCACTTAAAAAAGACAGTATTGTATGCATATATGGAAATGTCACAGTGAGATCACCTTGAAATCTTGGTGTGTGCATGCATGCCCATGTATGCACTCAGTGCTGGTCCTGGGGTTTGACTGAGGGCCTGGGACCTGTCTTTGAGTTTTTTTACTCTGGGCTAGCATTCTACCATTTAGTTACAACTTTACTTCCAACTTTTTGGTGATTAATTGGAAGAAGAGTCTCACAGACTTTTCCTGCACAGGATGTCTTTGAACCTTGGTCCTCAGATCTCAGCGGCCTGAGTAGCTAGGATTATAGGTACGAGCCACCGGTACCCAGTTTCTCCTTGAAATCTTGAAAAATAAATAATTATAAAAACGTTTATTGTTGCGCTGTGAATGTGGCACTAGTGGTAGAACAGGCATGAGGCCCGGTGCTCAATAACCAGTACCACAAAACAAAATCTCCCCCCCCCCCCCAAAGGAAGAAAAAAATGCATGATAGCTTTTTTTTTCTGGAAAGTGAGGAATGGCAGTTGACCACACCATGTGCCTGTCGGCACCCACTGGAGGGGTGAGCTCCGGCACTATTAACAGACTGGAACTGTGATGGTTTTCTCATGAAACTCTTAACAGCTGTTTACATGCTACAATCTTAGTGACTGGAATTTGGATTTTTTTTTTTTTTAAGGGAACCACATTCAAAAGCTAGTCTTAGTTGGGTGCCGGTGGCTCATCCCTGTAATTCTAGCTACTAAAGAGACTGAGATCTGAGGATTACAGTTTCAAGCCAGCCTGGGGAGGAAAGTCCGTGAGACTCTTTTTTTCCAATTAATCACAAAAAAACTCAGAAGTAGCACTGTAGCCCAAATGGTAAAGTGCTAGCCTTGAGCAAAAAGTGCCCAGGCCCAGAGTTCAAGCCACAGAACTGGTACAAACAAACAAAAAGCTGGTCTTAGTTTAAAGCCTTATGAAACAAATATTAATAACTTAATGCAGCCAGCTACTAATGTAGAAGCTTAACTTTTGTAGGTTTATATAAGTCATTAGAAAGCCGGGTGCAGGTGGCTCATGCCTATAATCCTAGCTACTCAGGAGGCTGAATGCTGAGGATCGTGGTTCAAAGCCAGCCTGGGAAAGTCCCCAGTAAACCACCAGAAAACCGGAAGTGGTGCTGTAGCTCAAGTAGTAGAGCGCTCACCTTGAGCTGAAGAGCTGAGGGACAGCGCCCAAGCCCAGAGTTCAAACCCCACGGCCGACAAAAAAAAAAAGTTGGGACTGGGAAGGTGGCTCAGTGGTAGAGCGCTTTCCTTTCATGCCTGAGGCCCTGGGTTTGATTCCTCAGCACCACATAA
>NW_012279875.1:0-2220 GCF_000151885.1 Dipodomys ordii
ATTCCATTGTGTATAGATACCACAATTTTTGGATCCATTCATCTGTGGTGGGGCATCTGGGTTGTTTCCATATCCTAGCTATTGTGAACATGCACTTATTTTCTTACTCTGAGTGTGTGTGTGTGTGTGTGTGTGTGTGTGTGTGTGTATGCTTGTACACACACCAGTCCTGGGGCTTGAATTCCCTCTAACCTTTTCACTCAAAGCTAGTTGAGCCACACCACTTCTGTTCGTTTTGCTGGTTCATTGGAGATAAAGAGTCTCACAGGCTTCACTATCCCCAGCTGGCTTTGAACCAGGATCCTCAAATTTCAGTGTCCTGAGTAGTTAGGGTTACAGGTGTGAGCCAGCAGTGCCCAGCTATATTTTCTTATTTTCAAGAGCCGAGACATTCAGAGATGGAGCTGAAGTGTCTTGGCATGGAGTGTATCTTAAAGCCATTGTTCTTCTTTATCTCTTCTCTACTTTCCAGCTCTGTGATAAGAATATCCTAGAAACGGAATTTTTCTATATAAAGCCTTCCCCATGTGGACAGAGTACTTTCTGCCTCCGATTCTCCTTGGCAGTTTCACAGTTTAAAAATACTTGGGTATCTCTTTAATGTCGCTTCTCCTCCTCATTGTAAAACTTCACTTTTCCCTTGTGTTTCTTCCAGGAATACCTTCCAGCCTACTTCTCTGATCCACCTCCCTCTCTCCTCCTGATTCTTCATTTTCTCCATTGCTATTTCCTGGGGGAGGGGATTCTTTGCAAACTCCATGCTTGGATTTATTCTCTTCTCACAAAACTATAAAAAGAGGACTTAAAGGTTTTTTTTTTTGCATCCTAGGCAAACCCTTAATTTGAACATAAAAAGAGCACTGTAAAAAAAAAAAACACCTGGAAAAAAACGGTCATCCTAACTACTCAGGAGGATTGAGACCTGAGGATCAAGGTTCAAAGCCAGCTGGGGTAAGAAAATCCATCAGACTCTTTCCTCCAATGAACCAGGGGAAAAAAAAAAGCTAGACAAGGAGCTATGGCTTAAGTGATGTCTAGTTCTACTAAGACTTGTTTTTTCTTGGGATTGAGGTTTTATTGGGGGGGGGTCATCCTTAGCATATGACATAGGATTGTTCTAATCTATAAAAGCCGCTCCCCTTTGATTTGTCTATTTATTCATTTACTTTTTATTTCAGTCTTTTTCCTCCATAGAAGTCCATTGTGACATGTTTATGGCTGATCTGTTCGCTGATACATCTTTTTATTTTTTGTTTTTCTTGGTGCAGGTCTTCGTGGCTTGAACTCAGGGCCTGGGTGTCATTCCTGAGCTTCTTTTGCTTGAAGCTAATGCTCTACTACTGGAGCCACAGCTCCACTTCCGGCTTTTGTGGCTGGTTCATTGGAGATAAGAGTCTCACGGACTTTCCTGTCTCTGGTTGGCTTCAAACCATGATCTTCAGATCTCAGCCTCCTAAGTAGCTAGTGTGACAGGTGTGAGCCACCCACATCTAGCTCATTGATATGTCATTTAAATGAGTTTTTGATAATATAGACTCTTAATGATGTGGATGTATTTTGAATTTATAATCATGTTTAGATTCTCCATAACTACATGTAGTATAAACCATTGCTTTGGATGGCTGCATGTTTTCATACAATGGATAGCTTCTTAGCTCATCTTGCTCATTAATACTATCATCGACATAGCCACAAATCCCCTACAACCCTCCGTGAGCCTTATTTGTCTTCTTGAATGATGAACCCAGTGATTGGACTTCTGGGTAACAGAGTGTAATGATTGAAGAGCTAAAACTCTTGCATAGCTTGTCCCAAACCAGGGGAGCTCAAGGTATTCCCAGGCCTCTCGAAGGCCCACCATCCCCCTGCTGTGGGACAAGGTAAACAGCCCATTTGTTTATTTCTTTTATTTAGAAGATGAGACAGCTGGGGACACTGGTGGCTCAGGCCTGTCATCCTAGCTTCTCAGGAGGCTGAGATCTGAGGATCGTCATCTGAAGCTAGCCTGGTCAGGAAAGTCCATGAGACCCTTATCTCCAATGAATCACTAGAAGATCGGAAGTGGAGTTGTGGCTCAAACTGGTAGAGTGCTAGCCTTGAGCAGAAAAGCTCAAGGACAGCATTCAGGTCCTGAGTTCCAGCCCTCCAACTGACAAAGGAAGAAAAGAAGGAAGAAGAAGGAGAAGAAGAAGAAGAAGAAGAAGAAGAAGAAGAAGAAGA
>NW_012279876.1:0-1237 GCF_000151885.1 Dipodomys ordii
CGCTAGCCTTGAGCTGAAGAGCTGAGGGGCAGTGCCCAGGCCCAGAGTTCAGGCCCACTACTGGACCCCAAAAAAAAAAAGGCGAGACAATCCATCAAAACACGGTTAAAGATAAACTTATTTACACTATTTATACCAGAAAGGTGGCCTGCAACTACCTTGTCCTGGGATAGATACCCAGAACCAAGAGCAGCCTCGACTACCAAACCTCCAAGGCAGCCCGGGACCTTTATTAGTTGGTCTGCAAACCTCCAAACCTCAGACCTCCAAAGCTCAAACCTCCAAAGGGAAAGGCTTTTCCTTTTTTTCCCTTCTTCCTCTGCAGGCCTCTCCACTCTCCACAGGCCTGCCCTACTCTGCTCGGGCAGGCTTTCCCTTCCTGCTGTCCCTTTCTCCCTTCAATGGAACTACTCTTCTGCTGGTTAGAACACAGCTTATACATGGGCTGCACCCCCTCCCCCACTCCAATGGGACTCCTGCCTAAAGGTTTCAATCCACCATTCATGCTCCTCCCCCAAGCTGCCCACTGTCCAATCACTGCCAATGGGCTTCTCCCCCGTTGGCTGGACGCCCCATCTCCTCCAGCAGCTCACCCTGCCTTTCTGTGTGCTGGAGGGGATGTCAGCCACCCGATGCCACCCTTTCTGGTGGCCAGGTCTGTGGAGCAGGGAGGCTTGCTTCTTGATGCCCTGCTCCTCCAGCGGGCGGGGCCACGGACACGCTGAGTGTTGGGCCCCCGCTGATTATCAGGGCCCGCTGGTTATCACCACACGCTTCCTGTTACCTCGTTATCTTATTCCAGTAGACAGTTGTCTCTTGCTATGTTGTGCTTCAGTTACTGCGGTTTCACTATATAGCGGGTTTACGTTCCAGAGACCCTGAGATAGGTGGAAATCTGCCAAGCAGCAATAAGGGAACTTCCATATAGGACGACCATGAAAAGCTGCTATGTGAACCTCTCTATAGGACGACCACATAATGCTGCTACTTTGCGGATTTTCACCTATCACGGGAATCTTTGGAATGTAACTCCCAAGATAGGTGAGGGGTCACCGTATACAAAACTTGACAACGAAATATCTGTACATTTTACCATGTAATACTTTATAAGAGAAGAAACAGAGCTCCAGAGTGATTTCACAAGTGAGAGGGAACAGAACAGACTGAAATGGTAGGCATTGCCTCACCAGTGTCAATTACTCTACACTTATCCTCTGTGGTTTAAATTTTTTTTTTT
>NW_012279877.1:0-3235 GCF_000151885.1 Dipodomys ordii
TGGTAGAGCGCTAGCCTTGAGCTGAAGAGCTGAGGGACAGTGCCCAGGCCCAGAGTTCAGGCCCCACGACCGGACCCCCCCCCCAAAAAAAACACAGTAGCTAGAAGGCGTGTGCTTTGTAGTCTTAGCACTTGGGAGACTGAGGCAGGAGAGTCACTTAAGACTAGCACTTCGGGAGACTGTCTCAAAACCCACAAATATTGTACACGTCAGGCGATCTTGGTGTGGAGGGCGCGCATGCACGTGCGTGCACACACACACACACAGACAGACAGAACGGGATAAAGCACTCGATGTTATTTCCACCTGCTAAGCACACCTCTTCTAGAAACTGTGGCAGTCCACATGCTCATCTGTTCAACTCCTGCCTTTTCTTTGGAAGACAGAATATGCAACAAGTATATTCTGGAGAGGGTAATTCAACTGCTCTGCTTTTAATTTATATTCATAAAACTATTCTCCCTTTATAGCTTTGAAAAAGCTTCCCCAAAAACTTTGAGATCATGTGCACCTATAATATAGTCACAGATACTTTATAATCATTCTCCTGCCGAGGCTTGTATTGTTTTCCTTAATATAATTTAATTTTATCTCAATCACCTATACAAAGCAAAGAAACATTCACTAATTGTACTCAGTAATTCCAACTTTCTGGTGTATGGTTCAGGTATACATCTCAGTATCCAAAGAAATAAAGAATAAAATAGTTGTTAATAAAGAAACAATGAATTTGTTGGGGTTTTTATTGGCCTATTCTCCTCCCTGATGTTTAAAGAAATATATGAAAGAGGCTGAATTTATCAAGATCTGTATCTCAAAATGTTAAAAAAATCACTTCTTAATCTTATCTTGAACTTCTTTGAAATGCTCACAGAAAAAGAAAATAAACTATGTAACTTCATTTTTCTATTCTATTATTATTATTATTGTGAGGCGCTGGGGACCTAACCCAGAGTCTTGTGCATGATAGGCAGATCCTCTATCTCGGAGCTACATCCCCAGTCTGAACTTTGCATCTTAAAATTGGGCAGTTATTTTAAACTCTAATTTACATTCTCTTGAAAATTATTTTGGAATTAAAAAGCCTGTTGATTTTGTTCACCATACTTTGCCATAAAGGAAATGTAAATCAAAACAACTCTGAGTTATAATCTCACCCCAGTCAAACTGGCCAACATTGTGAATTCAAACAAGTGTTAGCAGGGATGCGGGGAAAAAGAAACCCTATTGGTAGGAATGTAAATGGATACAACTACTTTGGACAGCAGTCTGGAGGTTCCTCAAAAAACTAAACATGATCTTCCAGCCATACTACTCCAGGGAATCTAGCAGAACACCACAAGCCAGGATACCATAACAACACTTGCACATCCATGTTCACAATAGCCAAGTTGTGAAAACAGTCCAGATGCCTATAATAGGTAAGTGGATCTGAAAAATGTGGTACCTATATACAATGGAATTTTACACAGTAATTAGAAGAATATTATGTCATTTGCAGGGAAATGGATGGATCTAGAACAAACTGTGTTAACTGAGGAAAGCACAGTTCAGAGACACAGACGGCACATGTTTTCTCTCATATGCAGAAGGTAAAATACACCGGGACATGATAAATTATATAGGTCTCTAGGTATTCACACACGGTGAGACCAAAGGAGGATACTCTGATGGGAAGAATGCAAAGGTGCAATGCCTGTGTGCTTCTGGTCATATAAAATAACCTTTATTGAAATGAACTCCAAGAAATGGAAAAAAGAGTGTTTTTTTTTTAATTATTTTCTTTATCTGTCTTTGGGAGAGTAAGGGGAAGCAGAGAAATGGAGGCACAAGGATGAACAAATGCAGCAGTGGTACTCACTAGCCATTATGTTGAAAATGAACTGTACAACTTGTGGATGGGGAGAGAAGGGAAAAACTTGGGAGAGAATGAGGGCAGGGTAACACTGTCCAAAAAGAACTGTACTCTTTATCTGACTTACGTTACTATAACTGCTCTTTACATCACTTTTAAAATAATTAAAATCTTTTTTCAAAAAAAGAAAATGAACTATACAACTTATTAGTGGGGAGGGGAAGGAAAAACTGAGAGAAAGTGAGGGAAGGGGTAAAATTGTCCAAAAAGCAATGCACTCATTACCTGACTTATGCAACTCTAATTTCTCTGTGCATCACCTTTATAATAACAATTTAAAAAATTTAAAGCAAAAAATGCCAGGTGCTGGTGACTCATGCTTGTAATCTTACAACTCAGGAGGCTGAGATCTTTGGACAGCCATTTCAAGCCAGTCTGGGCAGGAAAGTCCATGAGACTTCTATCTCCAATTAACCACCACAAAATCAGAAGTGGGGCTGTGGCTCAAAGAGCACAAAAGCTCAGGGATAGTGCCCAGGCACTCAGTTCAAGCCCCATGATGGACAAAAATAAAGAAAGGCTTCTTGGAGAAACAAGTGGGTCCAGGTTTGGGGCAGGAAAACACCCTTGAAAAGCCTAAGAGTTGTCCTTTAGTCAATGAAGGAACCTGAAAAGGAATCTTCTGGCCACACCTGACAACTCCACCTTCAAAAAGGATCATAACTGCAATGAGTTAGAACCCTTTCCCTGTGTTCAAACTGAAAACAAATGTGAAAAAGAAATACTAACTTTGAGGTAAACCTCTGGTAAACCTCTGGGAGCCAACTCCTTTCATTAAGGACTAGAACATAATGGCCCAAAACCCAGTGTAACTTTTGTTCCCTTTCTAAAAAATTATTGTTGAATGTTTTATTTAAAAGATACTTTATTGGGGGGGCGGGGGGAGGATGTGAAGGGATGTGAAGGGTAAACAAAGGAAGAGGCTGCAATGCTTGATAAGAAATGTACTCATTATCTTGCCCATGTAATTGTAACCCCTCTGTACAATATGTTCACAAAAAATAAAAATTAAAATTAAAAAAAAGATACTTTATGCCCTGAAGAAAACATTCCTTTAGCCAGTATTTCCCAAACTTGCATACAAATGAGTTTTGCATGGAAAGTTTGATACCAAAAATGTCTGGATCCTAGCTTTGAACATTCTCATTGAAATAGTAGTGTTACCTAGGCATACTAACTTTAAAAAAATCTTCCCACGGGGGGGTGGGGGGGTGGGGGTGGGGGTAGGAGGCTGGGAAGGGATGTGAAGGGTAAACAAAGGAGGAGGCTGCAATGCTTGATAAGAAATGTACGCATTATCCTGCCCATGTAATTGTAACC
>NW_012279878.1:0-1588 GCF_000151885.1 Dipodomys ordii
TACACTCTCACCAACAATGCAGTAAGGTTCCCTTCTGTCCACATCCCCTCCAGCATCTGTTGTTATTAGAGTTCTTGATTATAGCCATTCTAACTGGAGTGAGGTGGTATTTCAATGTTGTTTTGATTTGCATTTCTTTTATGGCTAGGGAGGTTGAGCATTTCTTCATGTGTCTATTGGCCATCGTTCTTTCCTCTTCAGAGAAGTTTCTCTTTAAGTCTTTAGCCCACTTATTTACTGGGCAGTTGTTTCTTTACAGCAGCACTTTACCCTTAAGTATATCCTTATCCAGAGATGAATGATAGGATGAGATCCCTGTCATCAAGGATCATGTGCTCTATCTGGTAAAAAAAAAAAAAAAAGAAAAAAAAAGACATAGAAACAATTTTGGTACCAGATCATTTTGTGTGCTTTTTTCTATCATTGCTCAGCTTCCTTAGCTCTGGAAATTCTGTCTACTTTTATAGTCTGAATCCTACTCCACACTATCTGGGCTTCAGCATGGACTCCATCTTGTCTGCTGAAACAATGATCAGAGCTCTTTGGCTCAGAATTTATTTGACTAGACTCTTGGGCAAAGCCTGGGTGGGTTATGACATGCCCACTTTTTCTTCTTTTTTAAAAAAATATGTTTATTGTTGTCAAAATACTGTACATGGGCCACCTCTGGCACATGCCTCCCATCTGACCTTAGGAGGGTCCCAGACCCTGAGGTCACATCCAGGTCCAGTGTGGCCACACCTTTCCTCCACCTGGCCACACCTCTTCCTGTCCCTGGCTTAGATAAGTCTTGGTCCAGAAATGGTCCTGCACACCCCCACCCCCCACCCCTACGCTTTCCTTTTCAGTCATGCCTTTCCACCATGCATGGCAGGGACAGCAGTTTGGTAACTAAACTATTTTCCTGCTTGAAAAAAAAAATACTGTACAGAGGGGTTACAGTTACATGAGTAAGGTAATGAGTACATTTCTTATCAAGCATTGTTACCTCCTCCTTTGTTTTTCCCCTACCATTCCTTCCCTACTCACCTCCCCAACTCCTGCCCCCCCCCGAAGTTGTAAAGTTCATTTTCAACATAGTTCTTGTACATCTCAGTGTTACAGTGGGTCAACCTGTATCCCTATTTAAGCATTTTGTTATTTTCCTTCCCCTCCCCAAATAAATAAGTGTATATACAAGATTCAGGGTATCAGAATCAAATACAGTGAAAATAGGGGTTATACCGTGGGGGAAGAACATACCAAAAAAACAAAAAAAAATCACATCTTATATTACAAACACATGAAAACAACAGCAAGAAAGATAAAACCTCTTGTGTCCCTATCTTGGGGTTCATTTCACTTAGCATAATCTTATATGGTCATATGTGCATAGCTCTTGACCTTTTCTGCTTGTCCCAGACATATACTAGTTATGGAAAATAAGAAAAACCATGGGACCTATGTTTCTTTGGGCCTGGATTACTTCACTTAATATAATTTTTCCAAGTCTTTCCATTTCCTAACAAATGGGGCTCCATCTTTCTGATGGAGGCATAGAATTAATATATATATATATATGTATGTGTGTATGTGAGATATATATATA
>NW_012279879.1:0-1702 GCF_000151885.1 Dipodomys ordii
AATCAAACCCAGGGCCTCATGCATGCAAGGCAAGCGCTCTACCACTGAGCTACTTTCCCAGCCCAGCAGTCACATTTTTGTGCTATCGACAATTTCAACTGTTTCAAACTTCCTTCAACAGTGATGAAGGTCTAACTACTTTTCCCAACCATAAGGAGCTACAATGTGAAAAAAAAAAAAAAACCTTGTGTAAGCTTTATGCAGGCACAAGTTGTGGTTCCCGATGAGTTACAGGGCTCATGACAGTGGATCAGCAGTATACATTAAATCAGATATCCATAAAGAGAAAAGTACATGACAATAAGGTTATATATTGATTGGTGAATAAAACTGCTGTAGTCAGAAGCTTGCAGAAACTCAGCCTTCTCTGTACAATGGTTCAGTATTTGCTACTTTATTTTTCTCACAATTTCATAGAACACTTGTAGGAATTTGTGAATTGGTTGTACTTTTGAAATTTTTGAAATAAGATTTCAATAAATTATACTATAAATGCTACTATTGAGAAGTATTTATTTTGAGAAGTATTATTTTCTATTATTATTATTATAGTATTATTACTATTGAGAAGTATTATTTTCATTTATTTTGCTTCAATTAATAATAAAAATATAAATTGGCATGATTAATGGAATTTCTAAAATTTACTCAATTTCTTTCCTGAAAAGAAAGACCAACCTCTTGAGCTTGCTAAATTTGGAGGGATGACACTGTGAACTTACTATGAGGTAAGGGTCATTATATTTTTAAACTATGCTTCAAATTTATGGACCATTCTCAGGCTTACAGATAGATATTAAATCCTTATAATTCTCCACCTACTATAGTGAATTTGTTAGATTATTATTGTGGCATTGCTGAAGTCTATACAGATTTTCAGACTGCTCTGTTTTCAAGCTGATTGAATCCACGCATTTTACCAGTATTTTAACTGTACCTTCTCCTTTCCTGTGAGGTCTGCCTTTGCAAAGAAGTAGCTTGCCTACTATTAATTATATTTTTCCTATTATTAGTTATTACTAAGTTAGAATTATATTGTTATCCTCAGTATGGAGGGCTGCATTGTTGCAATGCACATAGACACACGGTGGAAAAAACAAACAATATAGCCACTCACCAGGACATAAACTTGGAAAGCCCTGGGCAGTGACAATCCCAGTCAGTAAAAGTCACATCCCCTGGGAGTTCACTTTCCAGCTTCAGGGGTCACAGAATAAGACACATCTTGATATTCTGAAGCTTTCATTGTTTCTAAGTCCTATGTTTAACACCTCTGAAAATGAGGTGTGCCTTACAATTGACATCATGTCAGAACTTCATTTGGCAATGACTGGTGTTTGATTCTCAGTGATACATAGAAAATAGTGTTGGTTCTGGAGCTGTCAGCACTTTTGATTTCACATAGAACAGAGCCTTGGAGCTGGAAAGCAGGAGGTTGGCGAAACTGTGGGTGATGGGCGGGGATAAAAGAAGTTTCTGTATTTGGGACAAAACCATGGCAAAGATGAATGAGGAAGATTCACAATCAGGGAATGGGAATGTCTTAGAATAAACAAAGGTCAGCTTGTCTGTGATCATAATCCTTTCCTTAACTATTTAAAGGGCTTCCATGTAGAAGAACATACTTGTTCTATATAGTGCCTCTGTACATAACTTTTGACCTTTTCTGCTTGTCCTAGACATATACTAGTTATTGCAAATA
>NW_012279880.1:0-3129 GCF_000151885.1 Dipodomys ordii
GCATGCAAGGCAAGCGCTCTACCACTGAGCCACCTTCCCAACCCCTAACTTCATTTCTTATAACTCCAGAAATTTACATGAGGCCTAACTAGATTCTGGCTGCTTATACTCAGATAGCTTGCCAGTGGAGTTTTATCCACAGAGATTTTTAGAAGATAGAAAAATAGTTTGCATGCAAAGCCTTTATGTTTGAGTAAGAATTGAATCTCTTAAGGTATCTGGAACTATCTGGTTGGTGATGCACTACTATCTACATCACCAATTCAGTTACCACTGGGGTGGCACAAGTGTAATTGAAAGAAAAGGGAATGGGATAACAGTCAGAATATTTGAATTCAATCATTGAAAGAATTGTCTTAAGTTTATTTTCTTCATCTACTTTCCTCTGTTTTACAGACAAGAACGTCCAATGATATGTATGAAGTATTTAAAGTCCCATGGAATAAGGGTAGTTCACAAACATGGGTTACAGTAGAAACATTAATTGAGTATAAATCACTTTGCGGTCTCAGAAGTGGAGTGCTTTATCTTAGCTTTCAGTGGTTTGAAATTGGTTTGTTTTTGAGCTGCCATATAGGGAAATACTCTTTCTGCTAAGTACTTATCACACATTGGAAACAATGACTAAGAATGAATTGCCAGTGAGACATTATTTCTCTTAAGAGTTATTTTTAAGATATTTACCAAAAAAACCCCACTGAACAGGTTCTCTCAAGCCAAAAAGAAAAGTCAACTGCTTTTATCTTCTCATTAGACAGTGGCTTTCTTGAAGGAAAGAACCGAGGATTCTAGACTAATTTTCTTGCTCAGTCACTGATACTGTCACCAGCTAAGACTTTAGTAAATGTATATTGAGCCTCTTATGTAAACATTTGTAAAATTTTAGTGAAAGTTTTACTGAAATCTTACTGAAAATATTGATTTCATTACTTTAACTAGATATATGCAATTATTAAACATTATACAGACATCAGAGAATTAATTGTTTATGGCTCTGATATGATTATTATAATTTATTGAGAAAAAACTTCAAGATAATGATCATTTGTAAATAAATATGTTTATATTTTAATGTAACCATGAAGAAAGGCTTTGGAAAAGTCCATACCATCTTCTTTATATTGGTCTGAACTGAAAGTAGAAAAACACTCAGGGAAACTCCCTTGCAAGAGTTTTTATGCTTTAATTGGTTACAGTGAATAGCTATTACTTAAGTTTAAAATGAATAAAATATTTTAAAGTTAATACCTTTTACTTCTTAGAAAAATGGCTAAGGAAAATATTAACCATCACACAGAAGCTGAACTTTCATATGTATCGCATCACCTTCCTTAATACAAAGTAAAATAGTACATACTTTAAATAGATTGAATTCTGAATTCAGTAAATATTTCCAAACTCTAGACTGGTGCCAGTTTTCTTATGAACAAGTATATGTGTGAGTCTGTGCATGGGGAGAGGGGGGAAGAAGAGGTGGGCTCTTTCATGGCACAGGTAAAATTATACATGGATTCACATACAAAAAATATAGTTGAGCAGTTGCAAATAATTTAATTCCTCAGTGAAACTCTTCATAATCTATACATAATCTATATGGATACATAATCTAGACAATGTGCAAGTTATCTAAACAATTCTTTTTTGTTGTTCACTTTATCCACAAGCATTTCTCCATTACAACTCTCTACAATAACTCCCCTAGCCTTTACTCTCACAGCACTCTAAGAGCTTTTCTTAACCCACTCAACCCCAAATCAATTAATTTCTGCTTGATTCCAATCCCCTACTGGAGATCAGTCTTATTCGGTTTTGTTGATGGTGGTGCTGGTGCTGGTGCTGGTGGTCATGGGGTTTAAACTCAGAGCCTGGGTGCTGTCTTTGAGCCTTTTTGCTCAAGGCTCGCATGACCATTTTGAGCCACAGCTCCATTTCCTGTTTTCTGGTGGATAATTGGAGATTAGAGAGTCATGGATTTTCGTGCCTGGGCTGACTTTGTATTTTGATCCTCAGATTTCAGCTTCCTGAGTAGCTAGGATTACAGGTATGAGCCACCAGTGCCTGGCTTCATTCTTCTCTTTCTATAGATTTCACTGGCTTTACTTGTTCTACCATTTCTTTCATGCACAAAAATAAGAAAGATGAGAAGGAATAGGGGGAAGAAGAGGAGAATCAATAACGAATGAAAGATTGGCTCCTGAATTAAATTCCCCAATAGTCAATCTGTGTGAGCTTAAGTAACTGAGGGACAGACACCCCTCCCCCAAATATTTAATTACAATCTGATATCCAAATAGTCTTGAGCCAAAGAGTTGAACAGAATATCGAATTCAGAATCATGCAAGAGAGATCTATATGGTTTGAGGTACTATTTCCCAGAGTAGTCACATGTTACAGACAGTTATGAGCGAGGCTACGAGAGAAAAGGGAAGGGATGGAAAGCACAGGACACACAGGTGAGGAAGACGATGAAAGAGAACTGGCATACTCATTCCAGATTATGAAGGAAAAGGTACTGGGGAAGGGTCGCTGATTCGAGGTGAGGAAATGTGAAGAAAAAAATATTTCCTTATTTCACAGCTCTAGTCTTCCCATGAGTATCCTGAATAGACAGTACTGAATAGAACTTTTAGCAGACAGTTTTTATCTACATCCAAGGGAAAGGGTGCTGACTATGGGGGGTGGGGGAAGAGGGTGGAGTACTTTTAGTTGTAAGAAACATTAGAAGATGAGGAGATTTTGCGCCTCTTCAGCCTCCGGGAGGCTGATTGTGGCAGTTTGCTTGAAACTGTATATCTTTTCCTTCTGCTGTTCCTTAGGCTAGGAGACAAGATAGAGCATGTATTTGTGTTTATATTATATGACTCTTATTGATGCTCTAATAGCTTGGTAAGAATAGGAAATTTAGTTAGAAAGATGTCAACCAATAGGATGACACTGGAAATAAAAATCATGTTTATGAAGAAATTTTAATGAGTTAAGGAAATGCTAATATAAAGTAAGACATAGAGCTCCCCTATGACCCAGCAACCCCACTTTTGGGCATTTACTGAAATGTTTACAAACAAGACCACACTAAAGCTACCAGCACAACTATGTTTATTGCAGCATTATTTACCATAGCTAAGATAT
>NW_012279881.1:0-1463 GCF_000151885.1 Dipodomys ordii
TTTGATGTTGGTATAATTTGTGGAGGGGAAGGGAAAAAACAAATTGTTTAAATAGGGATACAGGTGGACCCATTGCAACAATGAGATGTACAAGTTGTTATGTAGAAAAATGAACTTTACAACTTTGGGGGGAGGCAGGGCTGGGGGTGGAGGGATGCTGGGAGGGAGATGGGAAGAGATGGGAAGGGGAAACAAAGGAAGAGGCAACAATGCTTGATAAGAAATGTACTCATTATCTTGCCCATGTAATTGTTACCCCTCTATACGGTATTTTCACAATAAAAAAAGAATCTCACAGAAAAAAAGTCTCAAGGACTTTTCCTACCCTGGCTGTCTTTGAATTGTGATCCTCAGATCTCAGCCTTCTTTGAAGCTAGGATCATAGGTGTGAGGCACCAGTCCCCAGCTCCCAGTTCCTTTTATAAAAATATCATCTCTTTTCTAACTAATTTAGAGTACACATTCTGGTGGTATGGTTTACAATAAATGGTAAATTTTCCAAAATAGTTGTATAATGGTGTTCTGAGTACTGGGATGTTCCATGTAGGAAGAGTTATTAATTTGACTTAAAATGATATAAAACTATATTGGCCCAAATTTTACCAAGAATAATTCTTAGAATACTCAGCCATGCTGAGCCTCAAAGACATCACTCTGAATACTAATTATATTGTACAAGTCTATAGATGTTTGGGTTTGTGTAAATCTATACTACCCTTGGGACAAAACCCTGAAACTGCAATTTATAAAGACATTTCTGAAGCATTTTAATTTCACTGTAATTTATTTCCTTTATGATAAATGACTACAGGATGTTAAAAATAACTTGTGAATTTACTCATTGTTTGAACATCAAATGTAGGGTAGTTGTACATGTAAAATAGCATTATAATCTAAGATAATGTAATGCCTTAAAATTTTTCAGTGACAAAAGCTGTTCTGATTAAAAATACGATGTTGATGAACAAGTTGCAAAGCCACTGAGGAATCCTACATTCACAAATGTAGAAACATAGGTTGGATTATTACCTGCTCCAATGACTCTCTCAATTCGAATTCTTGAAGGATCAATCTCTTTTGCAAATTCATGGACCGCTAGGGATGGGTCTTCATAAGTATCTGGATCAATATAAGTTTTAATTCCTGGAAAGCGCACTGCAACAAAAATAAAAGGTTGAATTTATTAAGAGTATTGTAGTAGTTGTATTTCTAGTGACTATTTCAAAAAATGACTTACTAAACTAGTCATTGTTGTTAATTGCTTAAATTCCCCTCTCCTTCTATCTGTCTCCTTCTCTCCTAAAGCTCTGACTAGAAACTTGAGTTCCTTCCTTCCTTCCTTTCCTTCCTTCCTTCCTTTCCTTCCTTCCTTCCTTCCTTCCTTCCTTCCTTCCTTCCTTCCTTCCTTCCTCCCTCCCTCCCTCCCTCCCTCCCTCCCTCCCTTCTTTCTTTCTTTCTTTCTT
>NW_012279882.1:0-2169 GCF_000151885.1 Dipodomys ordii
TATATATATATATTGGGGCTGGGAATGTAGCTTAGTGGCATAGTGCTTGCTTAGCATGCATGAACCCTGGGTCAATTCCTAGATACCACATAAACAGAAAAAGCTGGAAGTGGTGTGATGGCTCAAGTGGTAGAGTGCTAGCAAAAGAAGCTCAGGGACAGTGCCTAGGCCCTGAGTTCAAGCTCCATGTCTGGACAAAACAAAAACAAATATATATTCTATGTTGGGCTCACATCTATAATCCTAGCTACTCAGGAGGCTGAGATCTGAGGATCTCAGTTTGAAGCCAGACCCAGCAGACAAATCTGAGAGATTTTTTTTTTAATCTCCAATTAACTCAGAAGTGGAGGTTTGGTTCTAGTGGCAGAGCATTAGCTTTGTAAGAGAGAGCATGAGGCACTGAGTTCAAGCTCCAGTGTTGGCACAAAATAAAAAGAATCTGTCTATCTATCTATCTACCTACCTACCTATCTATGTCTAGAGGAAAGGAAGGGGGGGTGGCAGTATGTGAGTGTGAATACTTTACTTCCAGGTGCAGATTCTCCCTGGAAAGATCCCGAGAAACTGCCAGCTTTAGTTGTCTCTAGAGAGTAGAAGCTTTTTTAAGGCCCTTGGAAAAGAGATTTTTCTCCACCATATAATCGCACCTGCCCTGATCATGTATCACCCATTTTTAAAATAAGAAAAAAATTTGCCTGAAACATCAAGATGTCTCTACTACTTCAAAAAATGGACACTAAAAGGAGAAAAAGTAGCCATTTTGGCTTTTCATCTTTTGGAAATAACAGCTATTCACAACTTAAATGAGTTCTTTGAAGAAGTGAGAGGCTCTTTCTATCTCTTCATTTAGAAAGAAAGCACATGATGTGTTTTTAAAACAACCAAAGAAATCACAAAAATGGAGCCCAAGATGCAAGAATTCTAACCCCATCTATTAAAAGCAAATAGATTCATTTTTTAAAATTCGTAGTCTGTAAGGTTTTGATCTGTAATGATAATTTCAGTATACAATCAGCTCTCAAATCAAGACTAGCAAATTATTTTTAATTCACTTATCTATAAACCTTAGTTTTCATGATAAAACTAATTTAAATTCTATAAACAATAGGCTTCACTTATTAAGTAGAAAGCAATCAAAAGTAGCCTTTAAGAACAATGAAATTACAGCTGGGCGCTGGTGGCTCGCACCTATAATCCTAGCTACTCAGGAGGCTGAGATCTGAGGATCTCGGTTCAAAGCCAGCCCGGGCAGGAGAGACCGTGAAACTCCTATCTCCAATAAACCACCAGAAAACCGGAAGTGGCGCTGTAGCTCAAGTGGTAGAGCGCTCGCCTTGAACTGAAGAGCTGAGGGACAGCGCCCAGGCCCAGAGTTCAAGCCCCACAGCCAACCAAAAAAAAAAAGAATAATGAAATTGGGGACTGGGAAATTGGCTTAGTAGTAGAGTGCTTGCCTCGCATGCATGAGGCCTTGGGTTCGATTCCTCAGCACTACAATAAGCAGAAAAAAGGCAGAAATGGCACTGTGGCTTAAATGGCAGAGCACTAGCCTTGAGCGAAGGGCTGAGGGACAGAGACCCAGCCCAGAGTTCAGGCCCCATGACTGACCAAAAAACAAAAAGAAGAAGAAGAAGAATGAAATTAGCTGGGTGCTGGTGGCTCACACCTGTAATCCTAGCTACTCAGCAAGCTGAGTTCTGAGGATTGTTGTTCAAAGCCATCCCCAGCAGGAAAGTCCAAGAAACTCTTTTTTTTTATGTTTTTTTTAATTGTGAAAATAGTGTACAGAGGGGTTACAGTTGCACAAGCAAGGTAATGAGTACATTTTTTTCTTTATTTATTTATTTTAATTAGGAAACTACCGTTCAGAGGGATTACAATTACATGAGCAAGGTAATGAGTACTTTTCTTATCAACTATTGTTGCCTCCTCCTTTGTTTCTCCTTCTCATCCCTTCCCATCTTCCCTCCCCCCCTTACCCTTCTCCCCTCCCCCCACCCTGCCCCCCTCCATGAGACTCTTATCTCCAATTAGCCATCAGAAAACTAGAAGTGGTGCTATGGCTCAAAGTGTCAGAGCTCTAGCCTTGAGAAAATAGCTCAGGGACAGGGCCCAGGCCCTGAGTTCAAGCCCCAAAACTCAATCTCTCTCTCTCTCTCTCTCTCTCTC
>NW_012279883.1:0-2815 GCF_000151885.1 Dipodomys ordii
TCCTCCTCCTCCTCCTTCTTCTTCTTGTCGGTTGTGGGTCTTGAATTCTTTTTTTTTTTTTAATTTAAGTTTTTATTTTTTGTGAACCTACTGTACAGAAGGGTTACAATTACATGGGCAAGATAATGAGTACATTTCTTATCAAGTATTGCAGCCTCCTCCTTTGTTTACCCTTCACATCCCTTTCCAGCCTCCCCCTGCCCCCCACCCAATCCCGCCCCCCCCCAAAGTTGTAAAGTTCGTTTTTGACATGACGACTTGTACTTCTCATAGTTGCATCGGGTCCACCTGTATCCTTAAACGACTTGTTTTCCCCATCTCCTCCACAAATTATACCGACATCAAATATAGTGAAAGCAGGGGTTTCCCCATTTGTTAGGAAATGGAAAGGCTTGGAAAAAATTATATTAAGTGAAGTAAGCCAAGCCCAAAGAAACAAAGGTCCCATGGTTTCCTTATTTGCAATATCTAGTATATGTATGAGTCAAGCAGAAAAGATCAGATAATGTGATGTTAGGAGAATGAACCCTTAGATAAGTATTTAAACGTTTTTTTCTTTCATGCATTTGTTTCTAACTCATTTATAAGATTATTTCTTTGTAGCTTTGTATGTGGGTCTTGAATTCTGGGCCTGAGCACTGTCCCTCAGCTCTTCAGCTTAAGGCTAGCACTCTAGTATTTGAGCCACAGTGCCACTTCTGGTTTTCTGGTGGCTTATTGGAGATAAGAGTCTCATGGACTTTTCTGCCTGGGCTGGCTTTGAACAGTGATCCTCAGATCTCAGCCTCCTGAGGAGCTAGGATTACAGGCATGAGACACCAGTGCCCAGCCTTTTATCTTTCCATTCCTTTCCTTTTCTGTTTTGTTCTTTTATTTTTGTTGGCTCTGGTGTTCGAACTCTGGGCCTGAGCACTGTCCCTGAGCTTTTTTTGCTCAAGGCTAATGCTCTATCACTTAAGCCGCAGTATCACTCCTGGATTTTTCTGAGTAGGTTTTTGGAGATAATAGTCTTATGGACTGCCTGGGCTGGTTTTGAATCATGATCCTCAGATCTCAGCCTCCTGAGCAGCTGGTATGAAAGGCATGAACCACTGGCGCCTGGCACTATTTGGCTTTTTTAAAAAAAATTAATTTTAATTTTTAATTTTGGGTCTGGTCGTGGGCCTGAACTCTGGGCCTGGGCACTGTCCTTCAGCTCTTTCAGCTCAAGACTAGTGCTCTACCACTTGTGCCACAGCGCCACTTCCGGCTTTTTTCTTTTTGCTTATGTAGTGCTGAGGAATCGAACCCAGGGCCTCTGGCATGCAAGGCAAGCACTCTACCACTGAGCCACCTTCCCAGCCCCTAATTTTTATTTTTTTAATCTTTTTTTATTGTGAAAATACTGTACAGAGGGGTTACAATTACATGGGCAAGGTAATGAGTACATTTCTTATCACTATTTGGCTTTGAATAGTGAGAAAGCTTGCTAATCTCTCTCTGCAAGTTGGGTCATGAAAGTCCAATAGTTAAAAAGAACAGTTTCCTGTTCTTTTCTATCCCTTTCCTGGCTTGGAGGATGTCTATTTTTGGCAATTGATGGAATTTCTCTGGGAGAGCTAGGAGGAGTCCATGAGATTCATCCATGACAAACTTTCTCTAGCACCATGTGAGACCCTCACTGCTTGCTGCTGGTCAGGAACTAAGAATGCTGGCAAGTGTTGGAAGGACAAGGAGAAATAAAGAGTCATAATAGTTGAGGAATGATGTAAGGTTGTCACCTTTGATTTTGCGTCTTTAAAACTATTTCTTTCATATAAAAAGATAGTTAAATCATGAATGATAGTTCTCATGAAGAGTAATTAGGCTTCATGAAAAACTCAGAAAGAGTGTTTTTATTTTATTTACTTGTGGTGTGGGGGACAGAACTCAGGGCCTTGAATGAACTAGGTAAGTATTTCAGCATGGGGTCCAAAGCCATTGTTTGTTTGGTTAGGCTGTTACTATGTACTCCAGGCTAGCCTTGAACTTTAAAGGTATATACAACTATTCCCAGCCAGCAGACTGGCCTTATTTTTCCTGTTTCTTTGGAGATCTTAGTAGTTTACCCACAGACTGTGGTTTGAGAATTACCACTCAGTGTGTTTTCTCTTTTAATTCCTGGTCCACTTTCCCCTTGAGTGTCTGGCTTGGTGCTTGCTATGCTCCTAGTTTAAATCCTCCTCTTGCATTCTCCTCAGATACTCTACTTTTATTCTGTAATATTCCTTAGACTGGTAGCATTTGTCCATTTTACATTTTCTATGTGAGGAATAGTAGGATCACTGTACCATATAGAGCAGCCTCTAGGTACTTGAAGTTGATTTCATTTGAATTTTGTGCTGACATGTCCTTGGACAGTTCTTCTTAACAAATATGGTCTTCTTGGCCTATTTCTTTACTTTCTCTTCTAAACATAGAGTGGGGATTTCTCTACCTTCATCCTCTTGACTGAGAATCAGTAAGGATGCCTAGGCATCTGGAGTAGAGATGGAAGTCACCACAACATAGAAGAAATCTCTTTGAAGTCTCATATTTTAGCTTGAAAAATTATAGGATTATCCTAGTCTTTTCCATAGTATTTCCATTTGTCTGGTAGTTAAAAAAGTTCTCTTTGGGGCTGGGAAGGTGGCTCACTGGTAGAGTGCTTGCCTTGCATGCATGAAGCCCTGGGTTTGATTCCTCAGCACCACATAAGCAGAAAAAAGCTGGAAGTGGCGCTGTGGCTCAAGTGGTAGAGCACTAGCCTTGAGCTGAAGAGCTGAGGGACAGTGCTCAGGCCCAGAGTTCGGGCCCC
>NW_012279884.1:0-1845 GCF_000151885.1 Dipodomys ordii
TTTCTTTCTTTCTTTCTTTCTGTCTCTCTCTCTCTCTCTCCTTCCTTCCTTCCTTTCATCAGTTGTAGGTTTTGAACTCTGGGCCTGGACATTATCCCTCAGCTCTTTAGCTCAAGGGGAATGTTCTACCACTTGAGCCACAGTGCCACTTCCGGTTTTCTGGTGGTTTATGGGAGATAAGTTTCACGAACTTTCCTGCCTGACCTGGCTTTGAACCGCAATCCTCAGATCTCAGCCTTCTGAGTATCTAGGATTACAGGTGTGAGCCACCAGCACCCTGCTCCATATACTTGAAGTAACAAAAGTTTCAAAGGAAGATGAGTAGTTGATTTCTAGGGGTTAGAAGAAGTGTGGTAAGTAGCTGGGACTAAAAGAAGGGATAGAGCAGGGATCTGTGTGGTTAAATTGTTTGGCATGTAGCTTGCAGTGATGCTAATGAGAATCTATGCCTTTGGGTCCCTATAAATAGGTTACATATCTGCAGATTCAGACAACTGCTACTTGGAAATACTTGATAAAAATGTCATCTATACTGAACTTGTACAGAGTTTGTGTGTGTGTGTGTGTGTTCCCCAAATAATATAAATATATGCCTAACAATTGCACTGTATTGTGCATTATAAATAGTATAGTATAGAGAAAATGAAAGTATATGAAAGATCGCAGCACTGGTTGCTTATGTCTATAATCCTAGCTACTCTGGAGACATAGTGGAAGCGTTGATGTGTGAGGCTGATTAAGGCAAAAAAGTTCTTGAGACCTTATGTTTTCTTCCTTCCTGTCTTTCCTTTTGGCCTAAGACCAGGACTTGAACTTAGTACCTACTGATTTCACTTATTGGCCAGCCCTCTTCCACCTAAGCCACCCTTCCAAGCCCTTGAGATCCTATGTTGAAAAGAACTACAGAGGACTGGAGTTGTAGTTCAAATGGTAGAGCACCAGCCCAGCAAGGATGAGGCCAGAGCTCAACCCCTAGAACCACCCTCTTCCCACCAAAAAAAATGAATGAAAGAAAGTATGTAGGTTATATGCAAATATGACACTATTATATTATCAAGCGGTCCTAAAAGCAGTTCCCTGCAGATACTAAGAAGCTATATATTTTGGAATAAAGTTCTATCTATCTATTTAGTGTACACAGTAATGAGTTCATGTAAAACTGTTGAAATGTAAATATTGGTGGATTCTGCCACAATTAATTATGCTTCAGTTATGCAAGTTGTTACTAGGAGAACCTGGGGTAAGATCTGTGGGATCTTGTCTGTGTTAATTTACTGATGTACCTGCCTGTGACTCTGTGAAAGTATCAAATGATTTAGACAAATAATTTATACCAAAAAAATTGACATCAATCACTTTTTTTCCTGGGCTTTTCTTTGACCAGGTGATATGCTAATAATGCCAGATAAAGATGATCCTGAGATTCCAGGGATAACTGATAAGCAAGTAATGACCTTGAAGATAGAAACTGAGAGTCAATGGACTATACTATCTGGCTTGGGCTGGCCTCAAACTCTGATCCTCAGATCTCAGCCTCCGGAGTAAATAGGGTGAGTAAATAGGGTGAGTAAATAGGGTTACAGTTGTAAACCACTGGCATCCAGCTAGCTAGCTACCTTGCTTGCTTGCTTCCTTTCTTCCTCTCCCCACGCTCTTATCTTTTTTAATTTGTGTGTTCTGGCATGGGGGCTTGAAATCAGAGCTTCACAGTCAAACTTGCTCCCTCCCTTTTCCCCCTACCTGGCACTTGAACATTACCTTTGGTTTTTGCTGCATAAATAAATGGAGATAAGAGCCTCACAAGTCGGCCAGGTGGCTCATGCCTATAATCCTAGCTACTCAGGA
>NW_012279885.1:0-2066 GCF_000151885.1 Dipodomys ordii
GGCCTTGAGATTCTAATCTGTAATTAAGCACCAAAAAGCCAGAGCTGTGGCTCAAGTGGTAGAGCACCAACCTTTAGAAAAGGCTAAAGAACAGTGCTGTGACACTAATTTCAAATCTCAACACCAGCACACACACACACTCATGCACACACACGCTCACACACGCGCACGCTCACACTCGCGCACACACATGCACACACACACACTCTCTCACACACACACACTCCATTTTTCAAGCATCTGCTCAATTCCTTCCAAGCACTCTTACATGCGCAAACGCACGAAATCTTTACACGATGCCGTATGAGATGGGCACCATTTTCCCTCCGTTTTCCAGATGTGGAAACTGAAGGCACACACGGTTTAGTACTGGGCTGATGTGCTCAGTATGAGTGACCCCTTCACCCAAAACCAAATGCCAAAAGGCTCCAAAATCTGAGTCCCCCACCAGTGACCTCCCGTGATGAGTTGCTAACAGAATGCGCACAATTAGGGGCTGGAGGCGTGGCTCAGTCGGTAGAACGCCAACCAACGAGCAAAGCATCAGGGAGTGAGTTCGAGTCCCAGTCTTGCAACCAAAGAAAGAAAAAGCAAATAAAAGAATGCACACAATGATGGCAGCTGTACACACTTGCTTTCCATCTGAGTGTGTGTTATCCAGTCTGTCCTTGGACTCCGTCACACGTATTTACAGATCGGGAGACTATCTGCTCGGGAGGGGCGCTGCCCATCTGGAGGGGCTGCTGGAGAACAGGCCACCATCCAGGCTACATGGTGGCACTATGGCCACGGCCCTCAGACAGGACACCCTGCTGGGTCCAGGCCCTGGGACAGGACTAGGGACAGCTGACCATGGGACAGGACTGGGGACAAGCGACCGGGCCATCTGAAGCCCGCAGCTCCAGGGCTCCACTTGAGGTTCGTTCCACCCTCAGCTCCCAGGTCTGAGGACTGGCTTTCTGGCTTGTTTCTTTGCTCTCCAGCCCTTCCAGAATCCCAGGATGTCTCCCTGTGGCCCAGCCCAGCCTGGCTTCTCTCAGCCGGCTGGGGAACGTGTGTCACCCACTGTGATCAGGGGGTGGGGGTGGATCCTGAGAGAAAGGCGCCCAATCCCTATTTACAACCAAAGAACTAGGAATTGCAAGTGCAGCGGCCAGACGAATCCTCACCACTGCCCCAGGCCGCATGAGCTTCATCTCCAGACGGAGGGCCCTGAGCTCAGTCCACGCCCTGACCCTGGCTGGACCTTCCACAGGAGACTCGGTACAGCAGAGGCCAGGGAGGGGCTCCCAGGGGCCTGGAAAGGGAGGACAGGGCGGGAGACGTCCACGTGCTGAGGTCCAGCACACACCAGGAGATTGTGCTGGAAATCCCCTCCTGCCCAGCAATGACATGTCCGTTGAAATGTATGCTCTGTGAAGATAATAAAGCCCTGACGCCTGTGTGTGTGTGTGTGTGTGTGTGTGTGTGTGTGTGTGTCTATGTCTGTCTGTCTGTCCATGGTGAAGTTTGATCTCAGGGCCTGGACACTGTCCCTGAGCTTTTATGCTCAAGGCTGGGGCTCTACCACTTGAGCCACAGCTCCACTTCCAGCTTTTTGGCTGATTCATTGGAGATACGAGTCTCACGGGTCTTCCTGCCTGGGCTGGCTTCAAACCACGGGCCTCAGATCTCAGCCCCTGAGCAGGCACTAACTTAGGCTATACTTTTTATCATTATTTTAGACTGTAGTTCTTCTTAAGTAGAAAACAGAAAATGTGAGCCATAAAACGCCTCAGGCAGTTATTTTCCTTCGGAATGTTCCAGAAGAAATGCTTGTTGTTAGAGCTGGTGGAGGTCTGATCCCAAAGACCTTCGACACAAAATGTCGAAAGGAAGGAAGGGGAAAGCATGGATCTTGATCCTATGTGGGCCCAGGGTGTGTGTGTGTGTGTGTGTGTGTGTGTGTGTGTGTGTGTGTGTTGCTCTGCGACAAAATGACTTTAACAGTAGAAAGTGGCTGGGCACCAGTGGTTCATGCCTGTCATCCTAGCTACTCAGGAGGTTGAGATCTGAGGATCATGGTT
>NW_012279886.1:0-1135 GCF_000151885.1 Dipodomys ordii
CCATTCCATATCCTCGCAGCAGTGAAACCTGCTGAGCAGAGCAGAGCAGAGCAGAGCTCCGCAGCCCTTGGGAAGGGCCGACCAAGCCGTTGCCCCAAAGATGGCACCGGAGGAGTGCGGGTGGGAGTTAGGGAAGCAGCGTGACCCCATGTCTAGTGCTCGCCACAGTGTGTGCACTTTTCTGGTCGAGGCCTCGTGGCCTCTGTCGTGCTCCCTGGTGGGGTGGGGTGTTAACCTGGTGCGGCGCCTCCTGAGCTCCGGCCAGGGCGTCGGGAAGACGCTGCTGTTCTACAAGCTTCAGAGCATGTAGCCTGTTAAACAGTAGAGGAGCTTACAAATGGCCCACGCCTGCTCCGGGCCGCGCTGAAGGCAGTCAGACCCTACTGGATAGAATATTAGATTTGATTTGGGATTTTCATTTAATCCTTTGTTTTTCCTCTCTGTACCTGATAAGTATAGCTTAAAAGTGTAATTTTGTTTAGGGAGGTTTATTTCCCGGGATATGAATTCATCTCCTATTTTACGAGGTTTTCGTTTACTCTAGGTGGGACGGGTTCGCTGACCCTTGTCCCCTCCCCCAGGGCCATGCGCGGTCCCCGCAGGCCGCTCTGGGGCGCTGTCCACTGCCCCCTCATGCTTGGTAGGGTGTGCGAACCTGGTGGGTCTGTCCCGGCTGCGCCTACGCACCGCCTCTCCATGTGATTTCAGAGGACGCTGCAGAGACGGGCCACGCCGCACCCCGGAGAGCTGCGACACCTGAAGAGGGCGGCCGAGAGCCTGCGGAACGACGCGCACACCGCGGGGGGACTGGATTCAAACAAAAACCAGCTCAACCACGCCGCCGACCGCATGACCACCACGTCCGTGTAGCTCCCCGCCGCGGCCCCAGGGGCCCTGCGCCCGTGGGCTCCTCCTCAGCCTCAGCTCCGTGTCCTCCCCTGCTGTGGGGAGGCCCACGCACTCCGGAGGCGCCTCTGCTGCCCTGGCCTTTGCCAGTCCCCCTCCCCCCCCACTCCCGCCGCCCCGTGTCCATTCGAATGCCCCCCCCCCCAGTGCCTTACTCACCCCTCAACCAGCCATCCTATGGTGTGCTCCCGGCCGGGCTTCCATCGCTTGGATTCCGGTTGTGTGTAAT
>NW_012279887.1:0-3714 GCF_000151885.1 Dipodomys ordii
TTCTTTTTGCTTATGTGGTGCTGAGGAATCGAACCCAGGGCCTCGAGCATGCAAGGCAAGCGCTCTACCACTGAGCCACCTTCCCAGCCCACCAGCTACTAATTCTTAATTTCTATGTTCAGCCTACTTTAAACTTGTACCTGAGTTTCTATAGAAGAATGACAATCAACTGAAAGTGCTTCTTTTTTTTTGTCAGTCATTGGTCTTGAACTCTGGGCCTGGGGACTGTCCCTGAGCTCTTCAGCTCAAGGCTAGCACTCTAACACTTGATCAATAGCACCACTTCCAGTTTTCTGGTGGTTAATTGGAGATAAGAGTCTCATGGACTTTGCTGCCTGGGCTGGCTTTTAACTACAATCCTTAGATCTCTTGTGTAGCTAGGATTACAGGTGTAAGCAACTGGTGCCCAGCAAAAGTTCTTTTTTTTTTTTTGACAGTCCTGGGGCTTGAACTCAGGCCCTGGACACTGTCCTTGAGCTTCTTTGCTCAAGGCTAGCACTCTACCACTTGAGCCTCAGCACCAATTCTGGCTTTTTCCGTATATGCGGTACTGAGGAATCAAACTCAGGGGTTCATGCATACTAGGTAAGCACTTTACCATCATTCCACATTCCCAGCCCCTGAAGTGTTTTTTTTTTAAATTATGAAAATACCATACAGAGGGGTTACAATTACATGGGCAAGGTAATGAACACATTTCTTATCAAGCATTGTTGCCTCCTCCTTTGTTTCCCCTTCCCATCCCTTCCCATCTCTCCCCACCCCCTGAAATGCTTTTTAAAATTTAAAATGTAATGCAAGTTGGGTATGGTGGCATATGCCTATAAATCCAGCATCACAAAAGGCACAATAAAAGAATCCCTAGCTTTGGGTAAAAAGTGTTAGACTCTAACTGAAAATGATCTAAAGCAAAAAAGAACTGAGGACATGGCTCAAGTAGAATGCCTGCCCATTTGAGCATGAATCCAAGTTTAAACTCCACTATCACCAAAAAAAATTTAAAAATTCAATTCAGATTAGTTTAATAAGCATCTACTGAGTCCCTACAGCATGCTAGATAGTACTGGGCTAGTGCAGAACAGAAGCCAGAATGACTTTTGGTTTTGAGGCAACTGAATCATTCTTTGTCAGTTATTAATTATTATCTTGGAAAAGTTAATTTTAATATTCTGTATTTTTATCCACAAAACCAGGCAGGAAGAAATATTCTAGAATATACATATGCTCTTAGCAAGGTGTCCAATAGTCAAGAGGCATTAAAAATAAGTTCATTCCCAGTTCAGGTGTGCTTTGCACAGAATGACTATCGGTGAAAACAATTTTCTTCATATTTCAAAAAGCTAGACAAAAGGCTTGTAAGTATTTTCACTAACGAAGAAATAAATGACCAGTATTTGAGGAGACAGATGTTACCCTGACTTAAACGTAACAATGTATACCTGTGTCAAAACATCACATTTACCCCATAAAAATGTATCACTTTTATATAATCTATTAAAAATAAATCTAAGAAAGTTCCTTTCCAAAAACATCTCAAAGAGTTTATAGACTAGCAAAGCTAACAGAAACAAATAAATAATTTTAATGTACAATAATGGATGTTTTATTACTGCAGCAATGGTGCTTTTAGAATTTAGATATTCTACAGAGTCTGGGAGAAGGAGACAATGGAAGGTAGAAAAGGGAGGGACGAGGAGTTGTATTCTTCCTATCTGTCCCAAATTCTTTTTTTTTTTTTTTTGGGTCCGGTCGTGGGGCCTGAACTCTGGGCCTGGGCGCTGTCCCTCAGCTCTTCAGCTCAAGGCTAGCGCTCTACCACTTGAGCCACAGCGCCACTTCCGGCTTTTTTTTCTTTTTGCTTATGTGGTGCTGGGGAATCGAACCCAGGGCCTCATGCATGCAAGGCAAGCGCTCTACCACTGAGCCACCTTCCCAGCCCTCTGTCCCAAATTCTAAGGGAAGAGAAAAACACCAATAAGACATAAAACTGTAAGAACTATATCTGCAAAACAGAAAATAGTCTGGTCAGACTTATAGAAGGGGGCTGAGGTATAGCTCAGTGATAGATCATTTGGTACAAGATAAGGGTCACATACACATGCTTCTACACTTCTTGTCAGCTGTCTGCAGTCCTGAACTTAATCCCAGTATAAAAGGGAGGAAAGGAAGGGGAGAGACAGAGATGGAAACAGAGACAAACAGGTATCAGTGGCTCACTCCTGTAATCCCAGCTACTCAGAAATCTAAACATCAAGGTTGTAAGCCAGCCAGGATAAGGCTAGCACTCTACCACTTGAGCCTCAGCACCAATTCTGGCTTTTTCCGTATATGCGGTACTGAGGAATCGAATTCAGGGCTTCATGCATACTAGGTAAGCATTATCAAGCATTGTTGCCTCCTCCTTTGTTTCCCCTTCCCATCCCTTCCCATCTCTCCCCACCCCCTGAAATGCTTTTAAAATTTTAAATGTAATGCAAGTTGAGACTCCATTAACCAGCAAAAAGCCAGAAGAGCTGTGGCTCAAGTGGTAGAAGACTAGCCTTAATTTAAAAAACAGGGGCCGGGAGCCGGGCACTGGTGGCTCACTCCTGTAATCCTAGCTACTCAGGAGGCTGAGATCTGAGGATCGAGGTTCAAAGCCAGCCTGGGCAGGAGAGACCATGAGACTCCTATCTCCAATAAACCACCAGAAAACCAGAAGTGGCGCTGTAGCTCAAGTGGTAGAGCGCTTGCCTTGAGCTGAAGAGCTGAGGGACAACGCCCAGGCCCAGAGTTCAAGCCCCACGACCTACAAAAAAAAAAAATATAAATAAATAAATAAATAAAAAACAGGGGCTGGGAAGGTGGCTCAGTGGTAGAGAGCTTGCCTTGAATGCAAGAGGCCCTGGGTTCAATTCCTCAGCACCACATAATCAGAAAAAGCTGGAAGTAGCACTGTGGCTCAAGTGGTAGAGTACTAGCCTTGAGCTGAAGAGCTGAGGGACAGTGCCCAGACCCAGAGTTCACGTCCCACGGCCAGCAAAAATAAACAAACAAACAAAAACAAAAAAGAAACTAAGGACAGCACCCAGGACTTAAGTTCAAGCCCTAGTACAGAAATAAAGAAGAGAAAAGGAAAGGAAGGAGAAAAGGGAGGAGGAGAAGGAAGAGGACGAGAAGGAAAATGGAAGGGAGAAAGATGGGAGAGGAAGGGAAAAGAGGGAGGGAGGGGAAAAGGAAAGAAAAGCGAGGGAAGGAAAAATAAAGAAGGGAGGAATTCCACAGAGAGGAATTCCACATTAAAGAAGCCAGAACCGATGACTGGAATTAAGTTTTGGAGGGGTTTGTAGACTAGCATCTTCAGCCACTGTAAGTCACGGGGGCTGTCTCAGTAAAGGAGTGGACATGTCTACTGCTCATTTAGAAAGCCAGCTGGGGAAGTATGTGGACTTCAGGTTGGAGCAGTGAGGACTAGACGCAGAGAAACAAGTGATACATTTCTGTGAAATTGTGTGAATTCCTACTCCTAATGACTAAACTCAGCATCAATGTGAGTACCCATGCTTTTGTAGTTAGTAGGTGCACATGTACAAGTGTGCCTGTGTACACATGTGGGGATCCCAAGGCCTCTCACATTCTAGGCAAACACTCTACCACTGAGCTGTACCCCTTGCTCCAGCACCAGTACACTGTAGTGCAACTACCACAGTGGAGCACAGTGGCACACATCTATAA
>NW_012279888.1:0-2544 GCF_000151885.1 Dipodomys ordii
CTTCGGCAGGCCGGCCTCCGCCGCTGCCCGCCCCGGGTCCGGCCACTTCCCTTCTCCCGAGGATCGCCGCAGGAAGCCAGGCAGCGAGCCCGCGGCGGCTGTGCACCGGCCTGCCTGCGCGCCAGGGGCCAAGGAAGGCGCGATCCAGCGGATCACCACCGTCCCCCTTCCCCGCCGGGTGGGCTGCAGGGCGAGGAGCGGGGGGGGGGGAACCGGCGGGGTGGGGAGAAGCAGGGGACACGATCCAGCGGGTCTCTAGGAGCCCTGTAAGATTTCCGTGGGCGGACACGCCCCCAAGATGCTTAGGTTGGGATCCTTCTCTTCCCACCCTTCTCCTGCACCCGGCTGGGTCCCCCCCGCGGGCTCGAACCTCCGACTCCCCGCTGGGGGGCTTGGCTGCCGGCGGTCATTCGAGCTGCAGCCCGTAAGGCAGGTCTGGGAGCCGTGGCCGGAGTGTGTGTGCGTGTGTTGTGTGTGTGTAAGAGGGTGTGCTCTTCTCCTAGTCCTCCCTGCGCCCCCTCCAGTGGCGCCCGCCGCATCTTCACCCCCGAGTCTGCGCCGCGACACTTACCGTGGGCGAGCAGCGCCGAGAGGCAGAGCAGGGCGGCGCCGCCGCGGCCCGACATCCCCGGGGCCATGGCCGAGGCCGGGGGGAGGGGAGGGGAGGCGGGAAGAGTCCGAGGTGGGGGCGACAGTCCACGGCGACGTGGCCCCTGGCGGGGCTCGGTCACATCCAACTCACTGTGAGGCTCAGCTGTCTCTGCGGAGGCTTTGTGGTCGGTGGTGATTGGTGGTGAGGGTGGTGGTGGGGGAGACCCAGGGACCGCGATCGGAGGGACACTTGGCGGGGAGAGGGCGTCCCAGACGCCACCCGGCGACACCCCGGGAAGCTGGCCGAGGAGACGCGGCTCGGGGCGGGAGGAGCCTCCACCTCCCTCGGCTGGTGCCCCCTGCAGGATCTGCCAGGCGAGGGGTGTGTTGGGAGGGAGGGAGGGTTGGTGGGGAGTGGGGGGCACCGCACGTGCGGTTCCCGGGGGCGCCCCCACCCCACCGGGGAGCCCGCGGGAGTCCCGGGTGCGGAGGGTGCTGCTTGCTTAGATTCTGGTGCCGGATCTCGGGGCTTCGCGGCCCGGTTGGAGTCGGTGCGCGTGCGAGGAGGGTGCGGGTTCCCAGCGCCCGCCCCGGTGGCTTCGCTTTCGGCGGGCACCCCGCATGGAGAGCGCGGCTTCCCTTCCTCCCAGAGCCCGGCAGCGACCCCGGAATAAATAATAAAAAAATAATACTAGTAATAATACAAAAAAATCCCAGGTCAGGTGGCCGAGGGATGATGTCTTTTTCCCAAAGAGAGAAAGGAGAGTGAGGGGGGGAGGAAAAAAAAATGCAGGCAACTTTAATCCATCCAGAGAAGGAAAAGTTTCCGTGCAGTGCTGAGACCAGGCGACACGGGCCGCCACCCCCCGAGGCGACACCCAGATGGAACGGCCAAGGCGGGTGGCCCGAGGTCGGTCCCCTCCCAGAGCTCCTTCCGGGACTCCAGCGCGCTCGCTCCAGTCTCGACCCGGGCGGGCCCCGCGCGAACACAGGCCGGCTCCGCGCCTCCCGGCCGGCTGGGCAGCGGTTCCGCAGCTGGGGGGAGAGATGGCGGCACGGCCGGAACCGGCTACCCCATCAAGATGGGGTTTGGAGAACACGAAGAAGCTTGTGGGGAAGCAAGCTAACGTTCCCGGACCCGAGTCCTTCCAGCCAGCAGCGTCGACTCCAGCCTCCAGCCCATCAACGCCGTAGGATGGAAAAGGAGGGGAGGGCGCTCGGCTCAGCCCGCGGCGGCTCCGGGCCAGCCTTCCCTTGCTCTCGGGTCTCTGGTGTCAGCAGAGGGGGTGCACTGCTCCGCTGGTTTCTCCGTCTTCCCTGGGGGAGGAGGGAGAGGGTTGGCTGCACAAACCTTGAACTTTCCCGAGGTTCACGCTCTCCGGTGGCTCCTTCTCCCAGCTGCCCCTGCCCGGCACCCCCCCCCCCGGATGCGCGCTCTCCCGCTGTCTCCGGGGCGGCGGGACACCGACGCTCGGCTCTCCCGGAGTCAGTTGAGATGAGCGGATCGCCGCACCAGTCCGGGCTGCGGGTGTCCAGACGTGGGCGCGGAGCCAGGGGACCAGGGTACCCCGGCACCTGCGCAGCCCCAGGCTGGGGACGAGGCAGCCGATGCCTTCGGGGCCGAGTAGAGAGGAGGTGCGGGCGGCGGCGGGAGGGACCGGCTCCCCATGGACGTGTGTGTGTAAGGGTGGGGGGAGAATCCAGGAGCAAAGAGGAGGCGTGGGGGCGTCACAGTTGCACGAAGCCTTGGCCGCCGCCGCCGCCTCTTCCTCGGCGCTCGCGCCGGCTGCTCCGCCGTAAATGACTGGAGAGGGAGAGCAGAGCGAGGCGCACGCTCGCGCCCTCCCTCCCGGGTCCGGGGATCCAGCGCGCCCACCCGGGCAGCGGCGGGCGCCGAGCTGGGCGCGCTCGCTCCCCTCCCCGCCTGACTCCCCGCGGTCACGTGGCCCTGGA
>NW_012279889.1:0-1212 GCF_000151885.1 Dipodomys ordii
CATAGTTATTTTAGTCTTTATTTCATTAATTTCTGCTCTAATCTTTACTATTTCTTTCCATTTGCTAATGTGGTATTTAGCTTCTTCTTGTTTTCTTAGAGGTTTGGGGTACATCATTAGACTACTTAATTGAGAATTCTCTATTTTTGATGTAGGAACTTATAAATATTTCCATTTTTACTGCCTAGACTGCACCCCCACAGTTCTTTTTTTTCTTTTTTTGGGGGGGTCCGGTCATGGGGCCTGAACTCTGGGCCTGGGCGCTGTCCCTCAGCTCTTCAGCTCAAGGCTAGCGCTCTACCACTTGAGCCATAGCGCCACTTCCGGCTTTTTTTCTTTTTGCTTATGTGGTGCTGAGGAATTGAACCCAGGGCCTCAGGCATGCAAGGCAAGCGCTCTACCACTGAGCCACCTTCCCAGCCCCATTTTTTTTCTTTTTTACTAGATGTATTTTTTATTTCTGCTTTTATGGCCCACTTATCACTCAACAGTGTATGGTTCAGCCTCCATGTGTTTAAATATTTTCTGTAGTATTACTTTTTTGTTGTTGAGTTCTATTATTCTATTATGGTCTGACAGAACACATAGAGTGCTTACAATTGCCTTATATTTGCTTAAACTTGTGTGTCCTAGGATGACCTACTTTGGAAAAAGTTCTATGGGCCTATGAGAAGAATATGGATGGTGCAGCCCCCAAATGAAGTACTCTGTAGATGTCTATTAAGTTTATTTGGCCATTGATGTCATTTAGTTTTAGGTTTCTCTGTTGGATTGGTTGACCTACTGGTAAGAGTAGGGTATTGAAGTCTCCCACTATTTTTGTGCTGGCTCGTGAGTCCACAGAAGTGTTGGTTTAATGAACAAGGTGCCCCACTATTGGTCATATGTATGTTAAGGACTGCAATTTCCACCTGATGGGCCATTCCCTTTATGAACATGAAGTGAACATTCTTTGTCTCTCCTGAGTGATTTAAGTTTGAGGCCTGGTTTATCAGATATAAGTATAGTCACTCATACCTTTTTAAGGCTTCTACTTTCTTAGTTTCCATTCTCTTACCCTAAAGCAATATTTGTCTTTGCCATTGATATGTGTTTCTTAGGAGCAACAAAAAGTTGGGTCTAGCCGGGCGCTGGTGGCTCACGCCTGTAATCCTAGCTACTCAGGAGGCTGAGATCTGAGGATCGAGGTTCAAAGCCAGCCCGGGCAGGAAA
>NW_012279890.1:0-1653 GCF_000151885.1 Dipodomys ordii
CGGGAGTGGCGCTGTGGCTCAAGTGGTAGAGCACTAGCCTTGAGCTGAAGAGCTGAGGGACAGTGCCCAGGCCCAGAGTTCAGGCCCCACAACTGAACCCCCCCAAAAAAAAAGACTTAAGAGTGTTTTATTTTGTTTCTACCTTGAATAAAAACTTTTAATCAATTTCATACCTGCAGGTAAATCTTGGATTTATGACAGTACATGCAATAAATGTGACATAAGAAATAGAAATAGCTTCAACTCCTATACTTAAATTCTTAGGCAAAATGTATGATATGCCAGTGGAACTGAGTCAATACCATTAATTTAGTCCCCCCCCCTCTTTCCTTTTTAATTTTTGAGACAGACTCTTGCCAGGGTGGTCTCAAACTCCTCATCTTCTAGCCTTAGCCTCCCAAATACTGGGATTATAGGCTTCTCTGTAACAGGTAGAAACTTGTTTAATTATGCCATCATCATGGGAAAGAACTGTGTGTATGTGAGAGTGTGTGTGTATACATACATACACACACACACACACACACACACATATATATATATATATATATATATATATGTGACATATGATATTGGCGAATGAACAGGTGGCCTGGAGTTTCCTAGGCAAGTCTTCTCCTACCTGAGCCAGACTCCCAATACTTTTGCTTCTCCCTAGAGGGTCTTTTTTTTTTTTAATTGAGATTAGTTGATTGCATAAATTTCATCTATTTCACAGTATTGTGGAGAAGTGATACTTAGTTAAAGTCACAAACACATTTTAACCTTCACAAGGCAAATTGTCATCATCATGGTCTATAAAATTTGTGAATTCTATGGGCTTTGACAGTATAACGATTTCTTCCACATCAGGTGACATTTACATTTCTTTCCTCGTGCTTAGTGTAAGCTATTCCCTCTTTCCCTCTCATTCCCTCCCTCCTATTGCTGCCTTTGAGTTGATTAGTTCATTTTCATCTATGTCCAGTGCAGCTGATGGGCCCCTCTGTTATATGTTTTCCTGTTTCCCTCTGAACTTTGTCTATAGCCTTGACACTCTTTTCTCACTCCTGAGTAGCTGAGATGACAGGAGTACCCCACACCTTATTTTATTTTTTTGGTCAGTCAGGCTTGAACTTAGGGCCTGGGCACTGTCCCTCAGCTCTTCAGCTCAAGGCAAGTGCTCCACCACTTGAGCCACAGCGCCACTTCTGGTTTTCTGGTGGTTTATTGGAGATAAGAGTCTCATGGACTTTCCTGCCTGAGCTGGCTTAGAACTGTGATCCTCAGAGCTCAGCCTCCTGAGTAGCTAGGATTACAGGTGTAAGCCACCGGCGCCCAGCTCTGCACATCTTTTTTGAAAAACTCTTTTTCTCTTGTATTTTTTGCTCTTGGTTTACTTTATTTCCATAGTCATCATTCAGTCATGAATTTGAAAGCCTGTTACATTCTAGGTCCTGTTATGTTCTAGATCTTAAGGACAAATTATTGAAAACTCTTCCTTCTTGGTCTTTACAGATTGACAGGGCTGGGAAGGTGGCTCAGTGGTAGAGTGCTTGCCTTGCATGCATGAGGCACTGGGTTCGATTCCTCAGCACCACATAAGCAAAAAGAAAAAAGCTGGAAGTGGCGCTGTGGCTCAAGTGGTAGAGCTCTAGCCTTGAGCTGAAGAGC
>NW_012279891.1:0-1433 GCF_000151885.1 Dipodomys ordii
GAGGGAGGGAGGGAGGGAGGGAGGAAGGAAGGAAGGAAGGAAGGAAGGAAGGAAGGAAGGAAGGAAGGAGGGAAGGAAGAAAGAAAGAAAGAAAGGAAGGAAGGGAACTAAGCACCTGGCTAGTACTAAGTTTTGTTAAAATTTCTGCTATCTTAGGGGCTGGGAAGTTGGCTCAGTGGTAGAGCGCTTGCCTTGCATGCCTGAGGCCCTGGGTTCCATTCCTCAGCACCACATAAGCAAAAAAAGAAAAAAAAAACGGAAGTGGAGCTATGACTCAAGTGGTAGAGCTCTAGCCTTGAGCTGAAGAGCTGAGGGACAGCGCCCAGGCCCAGAGTTCAGGCCCCACGACCAGACCCCCCCAAAAAAACAAAAAAACTTCTGCTATCCTAAATCTCAACTCAACACTTTTGAGCTCAAGATCTCTTCAAATATACACACTTATCTACAAACACACATATGCCTGCCATGAAACCTGGTGGGGGGAGAGAGCATAAAATATTAATGGAGATCTTCCTCTAAGTGCTAGCAATAATGGTGGTTTTGATTTAATTTAATATGGTTTGTTAGTTTTCTAAATTATCTCCGATAAACCCACATTATTTTTCAAAGTAAGCATTATAAAAATGATGAGGAAAATCAATGTTTAAAGAGGGAAAAGCGAAGCACACACCTGTAATCCTAGCTATTCAGGAGGCTGATATCTGAGGATTGTGGTTCAAAGCCAGCCAGTCAAGAAAGTCTGTGAGACTCTTATTTCCAATAAGCCACCAGAAAACCGGAAGTGGCACTGTGGTTCAGAATACTAGAGTGCTAGCCTTGAGCAAAAAGAAGCTCAGGGACAATGCCCAGGCCCTGAGTTCAAGCCCCATGGTTGACAATAAAGAAATAAATAATAGGGAAGAAACCAAAATGCTTTACGTGTATTATTGCACTGATGACTACTTACTCATTCAACAAATATTTTTCTTTTTCTTTCTTTTTCCCAGTCCTGGGGCTTGAACCCAGGGCCTGGACACTCTCCCTGAGCTTCTTTTGTTCAAGGCTAGCACTACCACTTGAGCCACAACACCACTTCTAGCTTTTTCTGTGTATGTGGCACTGAGGAATTGAACCCAGGGCTTCATGCATGCTAGGCAAGCGCACTACCACTGAGCCACCGTCCCAGTCACAGATATTTTTCTTTTATCCTACTTTTTTTTTCAGGGGTCAGAGAACTAAGGCTTGAATTCAGCGCCTTGTATTTGCTTGCTTGCTCACAGTTGGCACACTACCACTTGAGTCATGCCTCCAATCCTATTCTTTTTTTGGGGGGGGGGTCCGGTCATGGGGCTTGAACCCTGGGCCTGGGCGCTGTCCCTCAGCTCTTCAGCTCAAGGCTAGCACTCTACCACTTGAGCCACAGCGCCACTTCCGGCTTTTTTCTTTTTTGCTTA
>NW_012279892.1:0-1902 GCF_000151885.1 Dipodomys ordii
CTGGGTTCGATTCCTCAGCACCACATAAGCAAAAAGAAAAAAGCCGGAAGTGGCGCTGTGGCTCAAGTGGTAGAGCGCTAGCCTTGAGCTGAAGAGCTGGGGGACAGCGCCCAGGCCCAGAGTTCAGGCCCCACGACCGCCCCCCCCAAAAAAAAGAAGACACAGAAACAATGCATCCCCTCCTCCTCCTCCTCCTGCCTCCTCCTCCTCCTCCCTCTCCTCCTCCTCCTTGAACCTCCGCCTCTCTCTCCTTCTCCTCCTCCCTGAGTGGCCTCCTCTTCCTCCTCCTATCTCTCTCCTCTTCCCCCTTCCTCCCCTCTTCCTCCTCCCTCCTCTTCCTTCCCTTTCCCTCCCCCTCCTCCCCTCCCCCTCCTCCACAAAACATTTCTTGAGCACTTGCTGTCCCCCACTCTCGACACTGGGGACACCTGTAAGATCAGGACACACTGCTGCCAACCTGGAGGCACATTCCCAGAGGTGTGTGCGCACACCCGTGTGCACACACACACACCCATGTGTGCGTGCCTCCTGGTGCATGAAGCAGCCTGCTTCTCATGAGCTGCCAACCTCCCCCCCTCCCCCCCTACGCCCAGAGAGGGGCGCCACACGGCCAGCAGGTGGCCGAGCCGGCCGCAGCCGGTCCCCCTGTTTCTGTCTTGCAGCTTGGGTGTCCTTCAGCCCTCCCTGGGTGGGGGCTGGGGTGTCACCGCCTCCTGCTGTCACCCGCAGCTATTCCGCAGCTATTCGGGGGAGTCTGGCCCCTTTCACTTTCTCCTCTGCCTCTTCCGGCGGCTCGGTGGTTCCCCGCTGTCCCCCGGCCCTCCCCCAGCCTCCTGTCTGCACCCCAGCCGCTCCCAGAAGCTGCCTGGGGGGGGGGCAGGGTGCAGGACTTGGCCTGGGTCCTGGGTTCAATTCCTCCTGTGTCTTCGGGGCAGGGCTGCGGGGAGGGTGGGCCGTCCCCCTGGAGGCCTGAGTGGCCCCGAGGGACCCTCCAACCCCACACAGCGTGGACACAGGCTCCTCCAGCCAGAGGCCACATCTGGCTCCATGGGAAACAGAACTTGCAGGGGGCAATGGGCCTGGGCAGGGTGGCCTTGGCCCACTCGCATCCTTCCCTGAGCCTCTGTTTCGGGGTGGGGGGGGAGGAAGAAGAGACTGGGTAGTTGTTGAAGCAGTTGGGTCAAAGATCAGCCCAGTGATGAAGATTGAGCTGGAGTTCTTGGGAAAGGGAGCATCTGGGCTGAGTCTCACAGGGAAGGAAGTAGAGGACAATTCGCATATGCAAAGGTCCAGGGGCAGAGAGTGTGGAGCCTGGGAGAAGGCAGCGGCTGATGTGTAGAAACAGGCCCCACAGGGCCTGCCGAACCTGAAGATCCTCTCCAGCTTTAGGCACCGGTTCCCAAGTTCTGTCCCACCCTGGCAGGAGGCTTCTTCCCTCTAGCACAAGACCTTATCCAGAAAGTTCTCTAAGAAATGTGGTCAGTGAATGAGCATTTCCTGCTTCTGGAAGTCTCAGCCACTAAGGAGCAGCTGGTGATCACCTTTGCCAACCTCTGTGATCAGCTAGCAACTGCTGTGTAACAAACCACCCCTGTATGAGTGCTGGAAAAAAGTAAGCGTGTAAACACACTGAGTGACTAAAATAAATAACACTGGGACATGATACATTACACAGGAACCTACTCATCAACGTACAGACGCCAAGGGAGGTGATCTGGAGGCTCATTAGCTATGGACAGACCATACGAAATAATATTCTATGAAATAAACGCCAAGAAAAGGAAATGAGATTCTTTTTTTTTTTTTTTGGTCCGTCATGGGGCCTGAACTCTGGGCCTGGGCGCTGTCCCTCAGCTCTTCAGCTCAAGGCTAGCACTCTACCACTTGAGCCACAGCACCACT
>NW_012279893.1:0-2176 GCF_000151885.1 Dipodomys ordii
GCTCTACTTCCAGGGTTTTTAAGGTTAATTGGAGATAAGAATCTCATTAAGCTTTCCTGCCTGAGCTGGCCTTGAGCTGCACTCAGATCTCAGCCTCCTGAGTAGCTAGGATTACAGGCACGAGTCATGGGTGCCCAGCAACAAGTCACATTTTTAAATGACTGCCATCCTTGGTAGTGTGAGTTCCAGTCTGGGAAAAAAGTCCGGTCGTGGGTTAAGCATCCTAACATTATCAGACCCTTTCTTTCCTTCCTGTGCCATTTTGAAAAGCCTTGGTGATCATGTTCATTTGGTCCACTCATTTCAGCACAAGATACCAAGCAATGCAGAAGTTTCATTTTGAGTCATTTCTCTCAGAAGTTACCTAACTATATAACTATGAAGTCAGCACTAAAAGATTTAACCACCACAGCTTCCATGAGCTATCTTATTTACCTAATGAAACAAACTTAGATATACAAGTTCTGGTTACACATTGTTTTCTGTAAGTCTCTAAAAGCCCCATAACAGTAGCCATGTCCCTGTGAGTGGGGCCAGAGATGCGCCCTCTCACAGTCCCAGAGGAGAGTGCCCGCTCTTGGCAACCACCCAGCAACTTCGCACTGAGTGTGGAGTGGCTCCACAACTGCTGGCCTGGCCGCCCCGCGGGGGGTCAAGTTGCGTGCTGCTCCTCACCTGGCGGGTAGACCAACGCCACGTGGTCTCCGTCCTGCAGGTGGCCCCTCTCCATCAGCATCACAGCAATCTTCTCAGCACGCTTGTGCAGCTGGACACACGTCAGAGAGTTTGCTATCGTACCCTGATAGCACAGAAGCAGGTGGTTTTTGTAAGAGTCTGTACCTCCATTGCTTTATTGGCACATAGTTCACATAGTGTGCAATTCATTTTTCCACAATGTGTAATTCATTGGTTTGCAGTGTGCTTACAAAATTGTACAACCATCACCATAGGCAATTTTAGAAAGTTCTCATCATTTGTTGCCACCACCCACATCTCCTTCTATCCAACAGAAGTCAGTCTCCAGGTAAGAAGAATATGATAAAAGGGGCATTCAGGTATTTGGGGGTTAACAGGGTTTGTAGTAATTTAGCCAATTTTCATCTTAACTTAGGAAGAGATGAATTAAAAACAAAATACTCCCAGTCATTTTGTGATTGTAGTAAAGCTGTCTTGGGCAGTAAGAATTACTAGTGGACATGTGGGGCTCAAATGGTAAGAAATAAAAGACTGACCGTAAATTTTTATTAAAAAATCAAGAAAAGCAAAAGGCCAAAAAACAAAAAAGCAACAATGAAAAAGACATTCTAAAAAAGAAATGATAATCAAATGTATTTTCAAGTAGACTTTTAAACTATGTAGAAACAAATAGAAAAGAATGTTTGGACTTCTAAAAAAATCTTCTAATGAGTTACTAGGAAAAGATTAGAAGCAAGAAGGGTACTTAGAAATACTAAAAATATATTCAGTGTTCTAAATTGCAAAGCTAAGTATGAGTTGCAAATCACAGAGGTGCAGTGGTATGCATCTGTAATCCTAAGCCCTTGGAGGCTGAGGCAGAAGAACCAGAGTTTGTGGCTAGCCTAGGCTACATAGTGAGTTTGAGGCTAGCATAACTCAGAAACAAACAACAACGTGTGCATGTGCATGCATGTGTGTACGCATATACACACACACACAACTCCACAAATTATAAGTACTCAGCTGGCAGCTAATAGTAATCTAAGTGATTCTGCTATTTCTTTGTTCTGTCCCCCAGCTCGCATGCTTGAATGTCACCACCACTCAGGGGATGATCTACCATATGACATTAGTGCTCATTACCACTCTGTGAGGGTCACAACCTTTTGATGTTTTTCTGTTGTACATTTCACTTTCCCAAGAGCTAGTTGTCAAGAAAATATAAAATATTCTCAACAAGTGGTCCTATAAAAGAACAGCCAGCAAGTCTTAGAAACAGCCACCATTTCTTGGTATTCTTTATTTTATTTCTTTTTTTGGGTCCAGTCGTGGGGCCTGAACTCTGGGCCTGGGCGCTGTCCCTCAGCTCTTCAGCTCAAGGCTAGCGCTCTACCATTTGAGCCAGCACCACTTCCGGCTTTTTTCTTTTTGCTTATGTGGTGCTGAGGAATTGAACCCAGGGCCTCATGCATGCAAGGCAAGCGCTCTACCACTGAGC
>NW_012279894.1:0-1678 GCF_000151885.1 Dipodomys ordii
TGAGGCCCTGGGTTCGATTCCTCAGCACCACATAACAAAAAAGCCGGAAGTGGCGCTGTGGCTCAAGTGGTAGAGCGCTAGCCTTGAGCTGAAGAGCTGAGGGACAGCACCCAGGCCCAGCGTTCAGGCCCCATGGCTGGGGGGAAAAAAGTGTCAGGTGCTCCACATAATATCAATGGACAGGAAATCATCACATCTGAGCTATTATTATTGCTTGTTGTGGGTAAGATCCCGGTCTGAGGTGCCACCGTCCAGTCCTACTGCTTCCTGGTCAGAAAGACAGGGCACATTCCCACATGGCTCACATTCCCACAGTCAGCTCACATTGAGGACCTGCCTGCGGACCTCTGTCCCTTACAACCAGACAGAAGAATACTTTGACAGCGCAATTTGGCCAGAGGGACACTGAGGCATTTCCACACTAGTCCTTGATTTGGGAGGAATTGCTGCCTGGACTGAACTCCTCCAGACAACTCTCACACCACGCATCTTTTTTTTTTGCCACTATCAGTACAATGGCCGTGGTGCCTCACCTCCCCTGCCTTGGGGGTCCCAGCCAGCCTCCACAAGGGCTCAATGGGAACAAGAACCCTTCTTAAAGCATCTATGGAAGGGTTGGGGTAGGAAAACCACTGCTGCCTCTGGCAGGAGGGATGAGGGAGCAGGTGAAGGGCCTGGAGCCCATGCTGGAGATATGACTACAGCCAGAGGCAGAGAGGAAAGGATAGGGTGGAGGTCCCCTAGGCCTCTTCTGTTTTTCAGCTACTCAGGAGCCTGGGAAATACAGCCTAAAGGGCTTAGTGCCATCTCATGCTATGCCTGCTTCCTACCGACCCACCCATGTACACCCATATGTGCACACATGCACACAGATGACCCCCCCCACGCACATGCACACGAATGTATACACATACATGCACACACGAGGAAGGGCAAGGAATCAGTCTCCAGACACACAGGCCAGCACAATCCCTGCCCTTTCCACCTTGGCATTAAAATAATTCCTTGGCACCTGGCACAGACTGTTGAGGAAGAAGGCATGGAGATTCCGCCTCCCCTCCCCCCCCCCCAGACACTGATCATCTTTTAAAGTGAACGTCTGGTGTGAGCACTCAGGAAAATTCCTTAGCAGTGTGAACACACTGTGACCCAGTAGTTTCACTCCCAGCAGTGTGCCTAACAGAAATATGTACAGCTGTTCTCCAAAGCGACAGCTAGAAGATGCACAGAAGCACTTCCTACAGGAGCCGCAAACAGGATCCACTCCCCCACGCTCTTCAGCTATGGTAATTAGAGAGCAAGGTGCAGCATCCAGAGTGAACACCAGTGTGAAATCACCCATGGGGGGCCGACCCTCCCCAGGCTGAGACAGCCTGACCCAAAGGAACATGCATTGCATGGTCACATTTATTACTGGCGATATGGGTGGAGGTTAGCCTTGAGGATAGCAGTAACAGTTAAGGACTCATTGGAGCCTCTGAGAAGCTATTCAGAGATGCTATGGTTATACAAGCCTTCAGTTCTAAGGCGGGGTTAAGTTGGATACTTAGGATTTGTGTGTGCTTTCCTGAATGCACTTCTTTTTTTTCCCCTCCCTTCCCTTCTTCTTTCCTTCCTTTCTTCCTTCCTTCTTTCCTTCTTTCCTTCCTTCCTTTCTTCCTTCCTTCCTTCCTTCCTT
>NW_012279895.1:0-2262 GCF_000151885.1 Dipodomys ordii
CCCCATGACCGACCAAAAAAAAAAAAAAAAACAGTGCAAATGATACATACTGATTTCCTTTTATCATTGCAAAATACAACTAGGAATTAGATATTATTCCACTAAGAGGAAGATATTAGATTAAATGCATTCATTTTTGCCCTTAAATCGTTACTATGACAATAATATATAACTCATTGCATAAGGCACATCGGGTTCACTTTTCATGTCCCTTCAGTATTATTGTTCTTGCAGGTACCAATGTGGTTTCTACTTCCTTCATTTCAGACTTATCACCCATAAAATCAAAATAATGCTCTTACTTGTAGGAGTGTTTAATGAGGCAATTAATTATCACAGAATGCATTGTAGCTCTTGGAGTAAAGGTTTTCTGTGCGTGCGGAGGGGTATTATGACGTGGACAGTGTTCACCTTGTGGGTGGCATGGGCAAAGAGGTATGTTGAGAGAGAGAGCACACACCTGAATTGAGAAAGAGTTCAGATACACATAGTGGGATGTTGATAGTGAGTTTGCTCTCTTAATAGCTCTGAGAAATTGCCTTCGTATTATTAGAAATACCAACTTAAAAGAGCCATTGCAACTGATATATCCACTTTGCACTTGGATAAAATTTAAAAGCTGCCAGAGTAGGCATGATAAAAGGAACAGGAAACAAACACATAGGTGTTAGTATTGGATCCATTTCATTCTTAACTCTATTATTTATTTTTCTAATACATGTATTTTTAATGCCTACTGTGAGCCAGGCCCTCTTCCTTCTCCTCATGAAGTTTGTATCTGCTCGCAGAAAACTAGATAAAAAGCAAATATCCCAGGAAATATATAATATGGATGATAGTAAGACTTGAGTTAGTGTTATGACAAAAATCAAGCATAAGGTACAGCTGAGGGTGGAGATACTATCTCCTTTGGAATGGTCAGGAAAGACCCCTCCTCCCCAAAAGGTGACATTTGTATAGTCTTGAAGGAAGATGTGAGCCAAGTAGGTGTCTGGGAAAGATTCATGCAATACCCCTTGTGAAACTCATGTCTGAGCATGCTCAGTATGTGATAAGTTCAAGCTTGCTGCTGCCAATCCTCCCACATAGATTTGCAGTATATTTATCTTGCTGAACATGGCTTTTGAAATAACATTAGAGTACAAAAATCATATTCCTAATTCATGTAGTTTTGCCCCTTTCAGTTGATATAAAATATGTTCACAACTAAAATTTGAAGTTGTTTATCCTGAAAGTATAGTATATGCACACACACACATACACACACACACACACACACACACACACACGCCTCCTTCCAATATTGCTTGTTATACTGTGATATTTTCTATCATTAAAGAAAATGAAACCAGTGAATGAACTAAAAACCCTGTAGTAGTCACCAGCAGAGAGAACAGGTTACCTTTCAGGTGAAAATTTGCCAGACAGAGAAAATACATTTTACAACATATGCATTGAAGTAGAAGTAAAAGTGCCATTCTAAATGACATTTTAACTTTTGTTTTGTTGTTGTTGTTGTTGTTGTGTGAGCAGGGTCTCAATATGCTCCCTAGATTGGCCTTGAACTCCTGGACTTAAATAATCTTCTTGTCTCAGCCTCCTGAAAATCTCAGAATTGTTTGTGCCAGTCATCACACCCAGGTTGACTGATAGTTCACAAATTAAAGGAAAAGTGATCTTTAGATTAGTAGCTATCTTAAGTTCTTTCTAACAATGAGTTAGCAGCTTCTGGGCTTTAATGGAGCAGAGTCAATGTTTTCTTTCTATGTCACAGCAACATATTTCAAGTTTACTATCTGCAAAGAAAAGCAATTTGGTCATGTTTGTTCCCTGCAGATTGTTGGGAATACACATTGTTTTAAAATTTAAGTTGAGTGACTCTAATTATTTTCCTTTGTTTTGTTATGCCAGTAACAAAAACTTTGCAGTGAATTTCAAATTTTATTTTTTTGCTTCCTGATATTTAGGAAAGAATGTTGGATATTGTGAAATTTCCCTTTCACGACTGAGGTTTCTCACCCGCCATGGATTGGGAGAAGATCTTCACTAGCCATACAATGGGCAAGGGTCTCTTATCTAAAATATACCTGGAACTCAAAAAATTAAATCCTCCTACAACAAATCCTCAAAGAAACAACTGCCCAATACATAAGTGGGCTAAAGACTGAAAGAGAAACTTCTCTGAAGAGGAAAGAAGGATGGCCAATAGACACATGCAGAAATGTTCAACCTCCCTAGCCATAAAAGAAATGCAAATCAAAA
>NW_012279896.1:0-1176 GCF_000151885.1 Dipodomys ordii
GGTGGCTCAGTGGTAGAGTGCTTGCCTTGCATGCTTGAGGCCCTGGGTTCGATTCCTCAGTACCACATAAGCAAAAAGAAAAAAGCCGGAAGTGGCACTGGGGCTCAAGTGGTAAAGCGCTAGCCTTGAGCTGAAGAACTGAGGGGCAGTGCCCCAGACTGGACCAAAAAAAAAAAAAAAGTTAGAACCAGAGGAACATGCTCACTAATGGAAAGACAGCCTGGCAGCCAATATGCCGACAATCATGAAAAAGAAAAGATAGAAGTCGTTCCACAGCAGCACAGAACCTGGTATCACTTATTTTCATTTTGAATATATCCAAATATACAGGAATATACATATAAATATCTCCTGTGAAAGTTCTCACATTTCAGTGTGTAATTTTCATAACAAATTTAATCAAGAAAAGTTTAGAGTGAGTTCTGAAGCCTCTGTTTGAAAATAAAAGTGCTTTGTCAATCTTTATTTCCATAAGATTGTTTTTTTAAAAAACAAAACAGGCTGAGCATTCAAAGGGACAATTAGACAATTTAGTTATGTGAAATATCCAGTCTCTGATGATAACAGCTACATTTGTGGAGTTTTGTTTTGAAGGCAATTAAATTATGTGCCAGGTTCCACACTAAACCTTTCATGATAGTTTTTCTCCTAATTCTCTCAAAATCTTTTTAACAATCACTTTCTAAATTTGAAAACTGAGATTAAGTCCAGCACTGGTGGCTCACACCTGCAATCCTAGCACTCAGGAGGCTAAGACCTGAGGATTATGGTTCAAAGCCAGCCCAGGCAGAAAAGTCCCCATGAGACTCTTATCTCCAATTAACCACTCAAAAAAACCAGAAGTGGAGCTGTAGCTTAAAATGGTAGAATGCAAAAGTGCTCAAGGACAGTGCCTAGATCCTGAATTCAAGCCCACAACTAATAAAAAGAAAAAGAAAGATGGGGAAAAACCAGTTGTTTAAGGATACAGGTGGACCTGTTGCAACAATGAGAAGTACAAGTTGTCATGTCCAAAACGAGCTTTACAACATCAGGGTGGGGGGTGGGGGGGAAGGGGGGGAAGGAGAAGGATTGGGATTGGGGGGGGAGGGGGGAGGCTGGGAAGGGATGTGAAGGGTAAACCAAAGGAGGAGGCTGCAATGCTTCCTAAGAAATGTACACATTATCCTGCCCATG
>NW_012279897.1:0-4352 GCF_000151885.1 Dipodomys ordii
GCTTTTATCTTTTTGCTTATGTGGTGCTGAGGAATCGAACCCAGGGCCTCATGCATGCAAGGCAAGCGCTCTACCACTGAGCCACCTTCCCAGCCCTCAGAACTACTACACAAAGAAATATATGCATATTAGAAGGCAGACCCTAAGTTTCTTTTTTGGGGGGGGATCCAGTCATGGGGCTTGAACTCGACCTGGGCGCTGTCCCTCAGCTCTTCAGCTCAAGGCTAGCGCTCTACCACTTGAGCCACAGCACCACTTCCGGCTTTTTTTTTTGCTTATGTGGTGCTGAGGAATCAAACCCAGGGCCTCATGCATGCAAGGCAAGCCCTCTACCACTGAGCCACCTTCCCAGCCCTCAGACCCTAAGTTTCTTACTGCTTTTATCTCTCTCCTTCTCTCTCTACTGAAAGTATAAAGTAACTCACTTTGTTTATACATAGAGGATATTCTTCCACCACAAGGAATAATTTACTCATCTAGACAGTTATGGTGGCATCAACTCGTTAGGCTTGAAGAACATGATGTTCTAGCTAAGAAAGATGCATATGGAAACTCCTGAAGGTATGGCAGGGTTAGCGATCAGAATTTTCCAGTTAATTTGGCACTTTCAGATGCTGAGTTTGGAGATAAACAAGAAGTGAGTTTGTAGGGGTTATCTGTAATAGTTCTGGATTTTAGCCTGGAGGAGATAATATATCATCATGCAAAAATACACGTTCTATTTGCTAAAATGAAAAATCTAGAAAAGATTCAGGAATAAAACCTCTTTCGTACTATTCAAAAAGACAGCATGCTCAGCTCTACCTGAAATTCAATGATCTTTGACTTTACCTCACTTCCATACCATTATTCTCTGTCTCATTTACAGAAAGAGCCAAAGGACAGTGCTCAAAATGCCCTTTTGGAAGAAAATATATGAAGAATGCAAAATAAAGGTGATATATGTCAGTAAGTGTCCTTAAAGAAGTAGTCTGTCATAGGTCTGGGCATGTTTACTAAAAATAAAATAATAATAACCTAAAGAGAAAGATTCACAGAGATATGGTTCTAGATAACATATGTGCACTTACATACCTAAAACTACTGACCTTTATTCTCAATACCTAAGATAATTCTAGGCAAAAGGAATTTATTGAGTAATGGTATACTGAATGAATGCATTCGGAATATATTATGGTAAATTGCACAAAGTCTTAGTGCATTAGTGTGTTTTGTGGGGTGAAAGGGGGATTATTAAACTAAATCATATTTGTCCATCCCTGGTGAATGTATGAGTTTAGTTACTTTTGTCCATAAACATGACACAGAAGCTTAAAATAGTTATTAAAATGGCTTACTTTTAAATTAAGATGAAAACATGACATACTTCCATTCCTCCCTTCAGATTCAGTCTTTTCCTTTCTCCTCGGATACTGCCCAGGAAACTGACTATATTGATTAAAGCAGCTCATTCTCTTGCCCTCTGGCCTATTGGATTTGGTCAAAGGGGGGCACTATTAAGAAATATCAATAAGGAGCAGGGAGGTGAGAGTGCACTTACCTCTGGTATCTTCCCAGCAGGTCATCTAGGGCAGGCTCCATCCCTGTCATTCCCCCCCCCCAACTATTCCTTCCTTGTTTTTTCAAGCCTAAGGTTAAAAAAATAGCCTCAATGTTACTAACCCTATATCACTGAAAATTCCCTAAGATTTCCCTTGCAACAGGTACAGATGTTTTATTATACTCTCCCCCAAATCATTCAATTTTAACATTCACTGCATGGTAAGATGGATATATGTGTCATCAGTATTAAACAAATATATCTAATTTGATATTAGTTTCTTAAAATGTCTATCATATTTGCAATGAATCTACCTGGAAATATATGCAAATAAAGCCTTAATGTTATGTGTATTTTACTTTTACTCTTAGGCTTTAGACTCATTTCTTTATTCAATTCATTCATTCGATAGCCCAAATCTTTTGAAAAATACTGGTATTTATAATCTCAGTGGGGATTATGAAAAATAAAAATATTGGTTGCTGCTAAGCATACTCAACACACTTAGAAATATGCATGAAAATGGTGTTATTCAATTTCATGACAGATATTTATAAATGAGTTTAAGAGAGAACAAGTCATATAAAATATACCAGATCTAATTAGGACATGTTTCATAAAACTCAAAATCAGTATTTACAGGTTATCTATATATTCAAATATAAAATTTTATTAACAAATGTATTTATGCACTTAGAAATTATTTACTTGATTTTTTATGATAAATCATGAAAGATTAGTATGTAAGCCAGAGTGACATGCAACAAGCAGCTAAAATATGAACCATTTTTATTAAATCATTTGATGTACAGATTTCCTATAAGGAAATTAGGACTTAGAAAAAGGCTTACCAACTTTTCTTGTTAGAACAGACCAGATTTTGGGAATACTTAATTAAAATTATTTTGTGAAAAAAGTATATTCCAACCTAATATTTATACAGAAACATCCATGGCATTCCATACTGAATCCCTCTCAGGGATCTTATTAACAATGACATTTGGGAATTATTACACATTTCCCAAGTTTTTGTTGTATATGTTTGTCTAGAGTTTATTAACATTTAAGAACACTTTTTCTTGGGAGGCAAAATGTAATGTTGCAGCAGGTAACCTAAGAAAGCAGCAGCCAACATATGCTCTTGATTTGGCAGAAGCACCAGTCTGTCACAATGGAGAGGAAAGGAGGCACAGATACAAGTTACAATGATTGTGGTGCCTGGGCCAGAAAATACAGGATGTACAAAAAACAGCACCTTTAGTGCAATGAACAGAAGCTTATCAAACAATGAACTCATCATACATCTGGCTGAGACCACTTAGAGCTCCAACTCTTCACCTTGGTACAATGCTGATTTAACAATGCATCAACAAATAATGTAACATTTGAGAGGTCTGATGGTAACCAGGTGTCTTGTGATAATTGGCAAAGAATTTCATTTCTCTTTGCAAATATCAGTTATAAAAGCCTTACTTAAAAGAAGTTATAAACAACAAAAGCTTGTTTGAAAAAGCAACAAAAAGCCTGAATATATTTATCAAATTGTCTATAGTAAGTTCAAGAATGTATTTTAGTCAAGATGTAATAGGGTTTTTTAAAATATGTTAACATAAAACAAAAGAGTAGTTTCTCAATGAATTTGACTAGTTAGTAACAGAAGAAAGTTCAGTTCAAAGATTAAGATGCAAGATAGGTGTAAAAAGCAGAAAGTAAATAATTTATAGGTAGAAATCTCTCATGCAACCATAATTGATAGGCTGAACTATGGGATTAGATGGCTTAAATAGATCAAAAGTAAAAATAATTAGATTTGAGTGAAAGAAAGCCAGAGATTTTCATAGCACTACAATGCACCTGAGGTTGGTTAGATTTGCAGAGCCCCCTCTGAAGCCCTGCGAACAAATGTGATGTGTCTGTCTTTCCGAAGAAGAAAAATGTGGAACTAGTACAGAAAAACAACATAAATGACAGCAACAACCAAAAAGGGTGAGGTCAAAATGGGTGGCACAAAAGTTTCTAGTCATAGCAATGCCACAATCCAGACAGTTTGGCAATTGCTGTACTTCTTTTCCTTAGGTTTCAGTTTGCTCCTTTCTAGACACAAAGTTGCGCCTACTAAGCTCTTCTTATGAAAGCATGTCTTAATTTTACGACTTAATGAGTGCCATCCCAACTTTCCTATGCATGTATTTACTGTGTTTGGATCATGTTTAACCCATTACTATTTCTTTCCCTTATCAGCCTGTTTCCCTTTCCTATTTAAATAGTAACTTCTTTAATTTTCATGGTTCTTGTCTTCCTTTCCTTAGTGACACCAACGATGAACTATAATTACAGACATTTTCCCACAAACATAATTTCATGTTTTTTACAGTTTTACAAACTCCATTGTGCTGAAATAATTTCTTTATTTATTCATTGATGAGTACTTAGGTTGATTCTGTAACTTGGCGATCATGAGTCATGATGTGATAAGCATGGTTTTCAGGTGTCTCCACAGTAAACTAACTTTTGACTTGGGTATTTGCCCAGAAGTCATATAAATGAACCACATGACTATCCTATTCTTATTTTTTTTTAATTTGTTGGTCACAGGGCTTGAACTCTGGACCTGGGCACCGTCCTCAGCTCTTCAGCTCTCTACCACTAGAACCACAGCACTATTTCTGATTTTCTGAGTGGTTTGTCTCTCAGACTTTCCTGTCCAGGCTGGCTTTTTATTTATTTATTTATTTTTATTGTGAAAATACTGTACAGAGGGGTTACAATTACATGGGCAAGATAATGAGTACATTTCTTATCAAGCATTGTA
>NW_012279898.1:0-1969 GCF_000151885.1 Dipodomys ordii
TTTTTTTTTTGGTTGGTCATGGGGCTTGAACTCTGGGCCTGGGTGCTGTGACTGAGCTCTTCAGCTCAAGGCTAGCACTCTACTACTTGAGCCACAGCACCACTTCTGCCTTTTTCTGTTTATATGGTACTGGGCAATCGAACCCAGGGCTTTATGCATGCTAAGCAAACCCTCTACTACTGAGCTACGTTCCCAGCCTTTATATTTCATAACACAAAATGGCATCTAATCTCCCTTCCATTTGGATTTGAGACTGTACAATATAGCAGGTTGAATGACTAAAACAAAAATGGCTTTTATTTTTATCTACGAGGGAAAAGGAACTGAACAAAGTTACCCATCTGCCCTTGCAAACTTAAATAGTAAGGAAAACTTAATTCCAAAGAATACACTAATCCCAGAGGTGATTGACATGTGTCTGTGATCTCATCTCTATAGTGAGTAGGGCAGGAGAATTTTAATTTCATATCTGAGACCATTAGTGAGACCTTGTTTCAAAAAAAGAAAAGAAAGGAAAATGGACTTACATTCTAAGATACTTGTGAGGTTATTTTTAGTTTAATGACTATAAAGGTGTTTTGTTTTGTTTTTGTCGGTTGTGGGGTTTGAACTCTGGGCCTGGGCTCTGCCCCTTCCCTCTTCAGATCTAGGGGAACAATCCACCTCTTGAGCCACAGCACCACTTCCAACTAAAGTTTTTAAATGACTATCATATTTTATCTAAGAGGAATAATAGAATTTGTTGAGTGCCCACTGTGACAGTAACTAAGCAATGTATGGTTGTATTGACTTAGAAAATTCTTAAAACATTCTTCAATGTAGATACTATAATTTTTGCTATACTTTACAGATAGGAAAACAGATTCAAATGACAAGTGTAGGTGTAGTAATCTGAAATTGAAAAATCTACTCTGGTTGGAAACTAATGTCAATAACAGTTAACTCCTAATTTTTCTGTTTGCATTTGCTGCTTTTTATCCTTGGTTGCAAGGCTTCTAAGGAAATGAAAATAATTACTAACCTAATGACATTAAACATTGTAATTTAGCCAGGTGCTGGTGGCTCAAACCTATAATCCTAGCTACTCAGGAGGCTGAGATCTGAGGATCTCGGTCCAAAGCTAGCCCTGGCAGGAAAGTCTGTGATTTTGTCTCCACTTAACCACCAGAAAACCAGAAGTGGCGTTGTGACCCAAGTGCTAGCCTTGAGCTGAAGAGCTCAGGAACAGCTCCCAGGCTCAGGGTTCAAGCCCCACGACTGACCAAAAAAAAAAAAAATTGTAATTTACCTCCATGCCACATGTGAGAGTTATTATGACCCCAGCTAGCTTGTTACAGTTATTTTGTGCTTCCCCATTCTCCTTTACAATCATAGTTGAGAGTTTTCTATTATAATGAGCAAAATGGGAAGTAGTTCTGATTTTTCTATGAAGTGACTCATTTATCCAATAGAAACTTAAAATTAGAACCAAGCTTGGTAGAACGTGATTGTAATCTCAGACCTAGGGAAGCCAAGGCAGGGGGATTAGGAGTTTCAGGTTAGTCTGGGCTGCATATGAAGCTCCTTCCCAAACAAACAAAAAAATGAATTTAACTCTGGTGGCTCACACCAGTTAGGTAGCTACCTCCAGGTACTTGAGATCTGAGGGGTCAGATTTGAAGCAGACCCTTATCTCCAACTAAGTAACAAGAAAGTGGAACTGGAGGTGTGGCTCAAAAGATGGAGTTTGAAAGCTCTAGGCCCTGAGCTTGAGAGCCAGGACTGGTACAAAAAAAGAGGAGGAGGAATTGTCTGCCCTACTTGTTTTCCCCCATGGCTGGAATGACAATTTTGTACCATCTTGCCCAGCATTTGGTTGAAATGGAAAGAAAGGGCTGGGAAGGTGGCTCAGTGGTAGAGCGCTTGCCTTGCATGCCTGAGGCCCTGGGTTCGATTCCTCAGCACCACATAAGCAAAAAGAAAAAAGCTG
>NW_012279899.1:0-2623 GCF_000151885.1 Dipodomys ordii
AGAAGAAGAAGAAGAAGAAGAAGAAGAAGAAGAAGAAGAAGAAGAAGAAGAAGAAGAAGAAGAAGAAGAAGAAGAAGAAGAAGAAGAAAGAATCATGCTTACAAAAGAATATCAACTAAAGATTAAAGAGCTCTTCCTAAGGCTCCTAAGATTTAGATTGTTTAATCTCACAGAAGGGGAAACTGAGGCCCAAGGAAGCCTGGATTGGAGCCCAGGGGCGCTCAGCTGGGAAGTGGCGGAGCAGGGATCTGAACTCAGGCCCCATGCTGCAGCGTAAGAGTGGCCCTGTTTCTCTGCACCCTTGCTTCTCAAGGCTGTGGCAGGATAGAGCAGGTGACATTGGTCACGTGTTTTCTTGGGTCTTGGCTGGTGATAAAGAGAATCGAGAGAGCTTCCTGCCTGCTCTCCTCATGACCTGTGGGTCGATTGATGGTGAAGCACATTAACGTCTCAGAAATAGAGATGTGGGGCCGTGGCCTGGACCAGGAGCTTCCTGAGCCTCCAGCTTCTGTCCCTGCTGGGGTCCCCTTGTCTCCCCTCCCCTCCTCCTCTCCTTTCCTCCTCCCTTTCTCCATTGCCTCCTCCCCGCCCGTCACCCTTCCTGTCTCCCTTCCTCACCTACCTCCTCTTCTTCTTTCCCCCCCAGGGCTGCAAAACCCCTCTCAGAGAAAGTTCTGGTTCCAGCCTCCGGCGGAAGTTGGTGGTTGATGGTGGCGGCTTTTATAAATTCACTGTCCCTGACACCTTCATCTCCTCACCAAAGCCACGGAAACAGAAAGACCATGATGATGAGCAGAGAGGAAACTCCAGTGGGGGTTGGTGCTGTCACTTCCCACCAGCCCAGCAAAGACAAGGGGGTAGGAAAATTCCTTCCCCTGCTCACTGTGAGCTCTGGGGTAGAAGGAGGGTCTCTAGTCACAGATTCTGTAGGTGAGGGCATAACATCTGTCCAGGGATTAGGTACACGTGTATAGATAGTAGCTAGTGCTGTAGCATACGCTTATAGTCCCAGCTAACTTGCAAGGCTGAAGCAGAAGAGTCGCTCCAGCCTACAGGTTCAAGACCAGCCGAGGTAACATAGAGAGACCTTATCTAAAACAAAAACCAATACAATAAAATCCAAACCCAAAATGTTAGCTGGGCACCAGAGGGTCATGCTTATAATCTTAGCTACTCAGGAGGCTGAGATCTGAAAATCACAGTTTGAAGCCAGGCGAGGCAGGAAAGGCCATGAGATTCTTAACTCCAATTAATCACCAAAAAGCCACACGTGGAGCTATGGCTCGAGTGGTAGAGGGCTAACCATAAGCCACAAAGCTCAGGGATAGTGCTCAGGCCCTTAGTTCAAGCTCAGGTCAGGCACAGAAAATAAGAAACAAAACACAAAATGTGGGTCCTCCTGAATGTGTGTGCATCTCTTAGACACGCCTTTGTTTATTGAGCTCTGACTGTATCAGGTGCCACCGTTATTTCCAAACTGGCTCTGATTTCTCTTTACAGTTAACCTGGGAGATGAACTGCCCCTCCAATTCAGATCCTAGAAAGCAGTCCTTTCCAGCCATCAGCACCCTTCATTTGCATGCACACACCCACACTCATTTGCATGTGCTCCTTTGCATAAATCCTTGGATTTGAATGTACCTTTTTCTTTCTTTCTTTCTTTTCTTTTTTGTCGGTCATAGGGCTTGAACTCTGGGCCTGGGCGCTGTCCCTCAGCTCTTCAGTCAAGGCTAGCGCTCTACCACTTGAGTCACAGTACCACTTCTGGTTTTCTGGTGGTTTATTGGAGATAAGAGTCTCACAGACTTTTCCTGCCCAGGCTGGCTTTGAACCACAATCCTCAGATCTCAGCCTCCTGAGTAGCTAGGATTATAGGCGTGAGCCACCAGGGCCTGGCAATTTTATTTTCTTGTAAAGATGCTGTACAGAGAGGTTACAGTTACATCAGTAAGGTAATGAGTACATTTCTTGTCGAGCATTGTTACCCCCTCCTTCGTTTTTCTTCTACTATTCCTTCCCCCCCCTTCAAAGTTGTCAAGTTCATTTTCAACATAGTGTATTGTGAGTGTCATTGTTGCAATGGGTCATCCTGTGTCCTTGTTTCAGCATTTTGTTATTCTCCTCCCCCTCCCCAAATTAGATAAATGTATATATAAGATGCCTGGTGGAGGGGTTTGAACTCTGGGCCTGGCCACTGTTCCTGAGCTCTTTTGCTCCAGGCTAGCGCTCTACCACTTTGATGCACAGTGCCACTTTTAGTTTTCTGGTGAGTGACTGGAGATAAGCGACTCACAGAGGCTTTCCTGCCTGGACTGGCTTTGAACTGTGATCCTCAGATCTCAGCCTCCTGAGTAGTTAGGATGTCAGGCATGAGCCATTGACACCTGGCTAGAATGCGTATCTTTTTTTTTTTTTTGATCTGTTCATGGGGCCTGAACTCTGGGCCTGGGTGCTGTCCTTGAGCTTTTTTTTAAGGGGGGGGGGTCCAGGCATGGGCCTGAACTCTGGGCCTGGGCACTGTCCCACTGTCCCTCAGCTCTTCAGCTCAAGGCTAGCGCTCTACCACTTGAGCCACTTCCGGCTTTTTTCTTTTTGCTTATGTGGTGCTGAGGAATCGAACCCA
>NW_012279900.1:0-2080 GCF_000151885.1 Dipodomys ordii
TGTAATCCTAGCTACTCAGGAGGCTGAGTGTGATCTAAGAATCATATATTTGAAGCAAGCCCAAGCAGAGAAATCTCCAATTATCTGCCAGAAGTAGAGTGGGCTGAAATGGTAGGGTGTCAGCCAACCTTGAGCAATAAAGCTAAGGGACAGTGCCCAGGCAAGAAAATAAAATATATAAAACATTTAAGTAAGATGATCTTATGTACAAGGCCTTATAGGTTGAGATATGAAATATATTTTACCATATGCTCTATAGAAAGGAGCGTGGTATCTGGGTAGAAGCAGAGTGTGTATAATCTCAAACCCTAGACCAGGTGGGTCTGGATTGTGAGAAAATTTTCTTAATGATAACTCTGAAGGCCTAACCTCTCATCCCTACTCCCCAACCTGCCCATCCCCTGGATTATATATGGAGCATTAATCTTGCTTGTTTATTTTTCATTCCAGATGAAGGCCAGGCATGGTTTCAATTATGCTTGTTTAATGCTTTTTCTCTACCCATAAAGATGAGGTATTCATCACACGGGAGGAGTGTCTGGCTCCTCAGCAATCTCTGCCTCAGGGTGGTTTGTTGCTTTTGGCCAGTGACTCTCAGGCCATGTAAGAATTAGTCTCCTGTGATGTCTGTAATAGGTGGATAAATTAGAGAGAGCCTCTCTGAGAGCCCTTTATGGACTAAGTAGGGTTTGGTATAGAGCAAACAAAGGATCAAAGAGAACGAGAATGACAGGGAATGAGAAAAACACCTCTGCTGGACCAGCCAACTGGAATCTTTAGAAAAGGTACAGATTTTTGTGAGTACTGGTGTCCCATCCCTGTAATCTAGCTACTCAGGATGCTAGGATCTAAGGATCTCCAAGCAGATAGATCTAAGACATTCTTTAACCAGCAAAAAGCCAGAAATGGAGGCATGAAGAGCATCAGCTTTGAGGCCCTGAACCAGCATGAGGACAGGGAAGAGAACAGGAAGAAAAAGAAGATAGAGGCGGGATGATAAAGGGGAGGGGTGGAGAGAAGAGGGGGAGGAGAAATGGGGGAGATGGAAGGAAAGAAGGAAGAGGAGATGGAAAATGAGCAGGGAGAGAAGACTGTCAAGATCTGCCTCACACCTGTGAGACATAGTCTCTGTCCTCTGCCTCCAGGATCCCTGACTGCCATCTCCTTATCAAGGATGCTTTAAGAATTATGAGCCAGACTCGGGCCATTCATGCTTGTAATCCTAGTTACTCAGGGGGTTCAGATCTGAGGACCTTAATTCCAAGCCAGCCAGGGCAGTAAAGTCTGTAAGCTTCTTATTTCCAATTAACCACCAAAAAGCCAGAAGTGAAGCTGTGGCTCAAGTGAATGAAAAAGCCCTAGTACTGCCCCACATTTAAAAAAAAAAAAAAGGGAGAAAAGATCTTGTTGAAAACTCAAGAATATGTTCCGGTCCATCTTGAGACCCATAATGGACTCATGAGACAGGCTTCTCTGCCTTTGGGCTATTTCTGTATTGGGGGTCCCCCACTATCTTCAGAGTTGCCCAAGGATAAAGGCTGGGCTTTGTGATTCCTAGTCTTTCCTCTGCTTACATCTCAGCAAATGCCTCCCTCCCCAGCCTGCTTGGTAACATCCACATTTAACACATGAGTTGTGCGGATCCTCTCACACACGAGATAAGAGGTCTCTAGGAATCCCTCATAATGAAATAAGCTAAGATAGAAACAGGGCTTCGTGCCCAAAGGTGCTTCTGGCTGCATTATTTACTAAAGAACAGGAGAAACAAAAGCCAGGAGTGGTGAAAATGCCCAGCAATATAAGACAGGGGAAGGAAACTGGAGTCCAGCACACAATAGACTGTAGATCAGCCAGGGAAGAGATGCCTGAAAGACTTCAGTGAGCCGGGCGCTGATGGCTCATGCCTGTAATCCTAGCTACTCAGGAGGCTGAGATCTGAGGATCGCGGTTCAAAGCCAGCCCAGGCAAGAGAGACCATGAGATTCCTATCTCCAATAAACCACCAGAAAACCGGAAGTGGCGCTGTAGCTCAAGTGGTAGAGCGATCGCCTTGAGCTGAAGAGCTGAGGGACAGCGCCCA
>NW_012279901.1:0-1111 GCF_000151885.1 Dipodomys ordii
GCGCTGTGGCTCAAGTGGTAGAGCGCTAGCCTTGAGCTGAAGAGCTGAGGGACAGCGCCCAGGCCCAGAGTTCAGGCCCCACGACCGGACCCCCCACACACAAAAAAAGAAATACCTGGATTGGCATCCTTCGAAGTTCTATCTTAAGACTTGCCTTCGGAAAGCTAGCAGTTGGAGGCATGGCTCAGGTGGTAGAGCGCCAGCCAAGGAGCGGAAGCATCGGGTATGAGTTCTGGCTCTGGTTTCACATCAAAGAGAGGAAAAATCAGTGGACACAGAAAGCCACCCTCTCTCGTTTCTCTGGGAGGGAGGCTGATGGCCACAAGACACAACACCACAGCTTCTGACCCTTCAGTAAGTGCGTAGTGATTATGCACCACGGGACACAGCCAAACCGAGTGTGCTTATAGTTAGAAGGATCAAGAGGATGGATGGATAGATATAATTACATATTAGATAGATAGGTTACAGCACATGGAAATACATAGATATTATATAGATAGATTCTCAGAGGCACGATACTCATTTCTTTTCTTTTTTGCCAGTGCTGGGTCTTGAACTCAGGGCCCGGGCGCTATCCCTGAGCTGCTTCGGCTCCAGGCTGGTGCTCTACCTCTTGAGCCACAGCACCACTGTGGCTTTTTCTGTGTATGTGGTACCGAGGACTCGAACCAGGGCTTCATGCATGCCAGGCGAGCACTCTACCACTGAGCCACCTGCCCGTCTGTGATACTCGTTTCCATTCAAACACGTAAGAACTAGTGTAAATCATTTTAGATGCTTTCTTAAGCTTACGACATATGTCTTCATTTCTTGCAAATCATTGTTAGAAACACTGTGCACTGTCTCCCACACGCACACACACACACAGACACACACACAGACACACAGACACACACACAGACACACACACACAGACACACACAGACACAAACACAGACACACAGACACACACACAGACACACACACACACACAGACACACACACAGACATGCACACACACACATAGACACACACACAGACACACAGACACACACACAGACACACACAGACACACACAGACACACACACAGACACACAGACACACACACACAGACACACAGACACACAC
>NW_012279902.1:0-2355 GCF_000151885.1 Dipodomys ordii
ATGTCTGAGTCAAGCAGAAAAGGTCAGATAAGTTGATGTTAGGGAAATGAACCCTAAGATATGTATTCAAATGTTTTTTTTTCTTTCAGGTGATTATTTCTAATACATTTATAAGATTATTTCTTTGTTGCTTTGTATGTCCCTCCCCCATGGTAGAACCCCTGCTTTCACTGTATTTGAGGTAGGTATAATTTGTGGAGGGGAAGGGAAAAAAACAAATTGTTTAAATAGGGATACAGGTGGACCCATTGCAACAATGAGATGTACAAGTCGTTATGTCGAAAACAAATTTTACAACTTTAGTGGGGAGGAGGATTGGCTGGTGGGGCATGGGGAGGATGGGAAGGGGAAACAAAGGCGGAGGCTACAATACTTGATATGAAATTTACTCATTATCTTGCCCATCTAATTGTAACCCCTCTGTACAGTATTTTCACAATAAAAATTTTAAAATGCATGGGAAAAAGTACCATACTGTTCATCTCAAGGGTACACAATATTATTTATTAACAATACTACAATAAAGGTTAAAACAAAAATTAAAAGACCAGAGAGAGGCAGAGAGAATGAGAATCAGAATCAGAATGAGAATCAGAATCAGAATCAGAAGAACAGGACAGGACATTTGGCTATATAAGAAGATCAAAGATGAATGTGGAGAGAAATCTCATCATTTTTTAAACATTATAGTAAAGGGTAATTGATGAAATACTAATTTAGGAAAGGTGAACAATTTTTGAGTATATACATGGAGTATATACATTTTCCCTATAGTAGCAAGGGATGAAATGAGAAATTAACTAAAACCTTGACTGGATAATCAACATTAGCATCAAGTCTGAGGAGCAGATGGACATAATATGCGCCCAGATGTAAAATCCTGAGGGAGCAACATCAGTTACATAACACTCTGGATAGGAAAGCACAACCTAAATTTAAACAAGAGAAAACATTACACAAACATAGAATGAGAAGTATTCCATCATACTTAAAAAGGAGGAAGCCCTATATTTAGAAATATCATTGTCATAAATACAAAAGAAGGCTGATCAACTACGCTAGATTAAAGGAAACTAAAGCACATTACGAGTAAATGCAATATATGATTCAGACTTGGATCTACCTGGAGGTGAAAAGGTATCATAAAACAGTATAGTTTATTGAAATGTTAAATACACTGAAGCTGATAACTTTATATAAGGGAATATCTATGTGGAACTTACCCTTCAGAAAAAGATATATGTGTCTACTTATTATCTACATACAATAGTGATGGATAGAGAGACAGAGAGATATATGCATACACACATACATAGGTACATAGACACATAGAATAGAAACAGAGAAATATAGAAACAGAAGTGCAGGAAGGACACAAAAATAACCAATAAATGGTGAAGACTTTTAATGTGCTTATTTCCATATAAAACTTGTAAAATGTATTTATCTTGCATTTACAAATTCAAGAAGTCTTCTAGTAGATATTTATGATTTCCCCTAATTTTTTCTAGGTTATTATTGCCTTCTAGATATTTTAACTAGGTAAAAATATAAACTTTAATATTCTAGGCTTCATAACTGAATTATAAAAAAATTAATGAAACTCAGTTGTAAATCCCATGTATAGATTCTAAGAAAATTAGTGTCAAATGTAAAGTTATAATATACCATTAGTAATGCAGTAGATACCACCCATAACTGGCCAAAAGAAAATGTCATTTAAAGTGCAGATTCACTAAAATAAATGTTAATAAATGCTTTAATCATTTTATTTAACTTATTCTAGTATCCACTGAAGTAAAGATTCTTGTTAAGAATCATTTTATTTAACTTAATTTATTCTAATATCTGTTGAAGTAAAGGTTCTTGTTAAGAAAATGCACAATGGAATTCTATGCCTCCATCAGAAAGAAAGACATTGCCACATTTGTTAGGAAATGGAAGGACTTGGAAAAAATTATATTAAGTGAAGTAAGCCAGGCCCAAAGAAACTTAGGTCCCATGGTTTCCCTTATTTGCAATAACTAGTATATGTATGAGTCAAGCAGAAAAGGTTAGGTAAGTTGATGTTAGGGAAATGAACCCTAAGATATGTATTTAAATGTTTTTTTTCTTCAGGTGATTGTTTCTAACACATTTATAAGATTATTTCTTTGTTGCTTTGTATGTCCCTCCCCCACAGTATAATCCCTGCTTTCACTATATTTGATGTCAGTATAACTTGTGGAGGAGATGGGGAAAAACCAGTTGTTTAAGGATACAGGTGGACCTGTTGCAACAATGAGAAGTACAAGTTGTCATGTCCAAAACGAGCTTTACAATGTCGGTGCGGGGCTGGGGGGGGGGAAGGGGGGG
>NW_012279903.1:0-3280 GCF_000151885.1 Dipodomys ordii
CCTCATCCTCTTCCCCCGACCGTCAGAGCCGGCGCCCCGGACCCCCAGGAACCCCCTCCCCGGGCCGTCAGAGCCAGCGCCCCGGACCCCCAAGAACCCCTCCCCCCGGGCCGTGGGAGCCAGCGCCCCCCTCTCCATCCCCCGGGCGTCAGAGCCAGCGCCTCGAACCCCCAGGATCCCCCGCCCCGGGCCATCGGAGCCGGACCCCCGGGCCGTGGGAGCCAGCGCCCCATCTCCCCCGGGCCGTCAGAGCCAGCGCCCCGGACCCCCGGGCCGGACAGGGGAGAGTAGGGCCTGCTGCACCGCGATGAGGCCTGGGCCGACCCAGGCCGGGGATGGAGAGTTCCACCCAGCCCATCCTCTCCACACGGGCACCCACACTCACCATCCCGGATTCCAGGGTCCCCCGAGATCTCCTCACACACCTGCTGTCAGAGCGGGTCACGGTGCAACAAAGGCTGACCGCTAGGAGCCTCCCTCCCCCGGCCGCTCCCGGCCGCTCCCGCCCGTCCGAGCTCCCGGGGACCAGGAAGGAAGCGCTGCAGAGACGAGCTCCCGCCCCCTCCTTCGCGGCCGCTTATTGGCTAGAGGTGCACCCCGTCTCCTGAGTGACAGGACCAGCCATGTCTCCGCCCCCATCGCCTGCTTCCGCTGATTGGCTAGCGGTGCGCGCGGTCTCCTGAGTGACGGAACCAGCCATACTTTGGTGCGGGGGGGGGGGGGGGGGCGGAGCCTCAAATAAGACCTTTCCGGCTCCTTAGAGTTTACACTCAGTGAACTGGGAGCCAACTTAGGAAGACGAGAATGTTTAACAAATACCGTTAAAAATAACGTAACAAATACCACGGGCCTTCAGAGCGGGCTAGACTCAGAAATTAAAACTAAGAAGTAAACTGAAAATGCAAATAAATTACCCTCCTTTGTTTCATTTTAAACGCTGGAACTGGGGCTGGAGCTAAGAATTTGTCTGGCTCCTGCTTGGCAGGACTAGGAAGATGTGTCTCAGTAGTAGAATCTTTGCCTAGCCTGCATGAATTAAAAGAAGTTTCCAAGTCACTCATTTGCTCACTGAATAAAGATGTTTTCTGTCTGATTAATAAATCATGTCAGTTGCAGACGCCAAAGAAATATGCTCAGAAAAGGTAAGCTTATTGAAGAAGGACTTCTTGCTAGGTGAAAATGATACTGGCATGAAACTGTCAGTTGGGGAAATAAGCCAGACTGTCCACTAGAGGGCAGAACTGTCCCATGTAACAAACATTCATATAGCTGGCTAGTCCCTGCTCTGGGGGCTTAATTTCTAAGAAAACCCCTTTAAGGTCGGTTTTACTATGATTTTTGTCCTTATTCTAAAACTGCAAAGGCTGATCTCAGAAGCGTCAGAAGCTTTCACAAGGCCCAGATGGGAGTCGGCACCAGCCCTTTGAATCCAGGATGGTCATTTTGTTTAAGCGACATAATAAGCTTGCCCTGTGCCAGGCATGGCCTGAGCACCTTGAAATTCCTTCACTCTAAATGTTGCTATTTCCATCGCCAGGAAGCTCTCTGAAAAAAGCAAGTCTCTGAGCTGGTTTCATTGGAAGTAGTGTTCTAGCCAGGCACACACAAAAGGAGAGAGAAAGTTAACACAAAATAGCAAAGCTTGCCCATAGATGTTTATATAGACTGTGGAAGACAAGAAGTAGGATCAATGACTGTCTGGAGGGCTTGGGACACATTCTTATGGATTCTGAAGGGCACAGGCATGAGGAGGCTCACTTTGGATGGTAGAAGAAGACCACCAGGCCAGACCACCAGGGAGGCAGAATAGTGCAATATCTTGCTCACTGTGACATTCTGGTCCAAGAAAGCCCTCCTCCTTGTTCTGACTCTGGGTCCCTCCCAACTCCTTTCAAGTTTGACTAGATTGTGGAAAATCAACTCATATTTACACTTGCAATGTTTGGTGCTTTCTTGACCTATTCTTGCATCCTTCTTTCCTTCTTTTCTATTTCTTTCCTTCCTATTTATTGTCTCTTTCTGCCTTCATAATGTAATCTTCATGAGAACATGGATTATGTTTCCTGTTTATTGTTGCTCATCAATGGATTCCCAAGGATCCAGAACTGGGCCTAACAGTCATGATTCAATGCATATGAGCACCTATGACTAATTTTCTGATACTAAAGCTGAAACAGGACTTTACCCACAGGGTAAGTCTTTCCACCCTCAGGCATCCCATAGCTTCTGAGGACATTGTCATGGCAAAACTGCTGTCTTGAGAGTGGGCAGTTTTTCTCTGTAGCAGTAAGAGATTCTTCTGAGTCTTTCCACTGCCTCTTTCCTGTAAGAAGAGATGCAGATCATTGTGACCTAGCAGCCTGTGATCTGAGAAATATTTCTCCATAAAGGGAACTACATGCTAGGCCATTTGGGCTGCAAAGGACAGGGTTCTAGTTATCTTCCTTCCAATTCAGATTGTAAAGTAGCCAGAGACAACACTCAGAATCTCAGACTCACTAATCCTGATGAATTAGCTATGCTGAGCCTGGCTGTGTGCACTGCTACCCAAAGTTATTTACAAAACACTTGGAGAAGCCGGGCGCCAGTGGCTCATGCCTATAATCCTAGCTACTCAGGAGTCTGAGATCTGGGGAGCATGGTTCAAAGCCAGCCAGTGGTAGAGCGCTCGCCTTGAGCTGAAGAGCTGAGGAACAACGCCCAGGCCCAGAGTTCAAGCCCCACGACTGACAAAACAAACAAACAAACACTTGGAGATCCCGAGGTTGTTATTAACTTTGCATAATTGTCCAAATAGCTCGTTTTCTCTGGTTCTCTGGTCACCAGAACAGGCTAGTGCTGGTCTTGCATATCAGCTGGATTGTCAGTTTGGCAGAGATGTCCAAAGACTTCAGCTTACCTTTTCGATTTTTCAACAGAAAGCCCAAAGGGATGTGTTAGAGGACTGAGCTGCTGCACTTTTAACAGGCTCTGGGGAGACAGGGCAGGCTGTGGCTCTGAAACCAGGCTGCCACTTCAGCAGCTTCACTTCCCCTCTTCCTCCTGAGCAGCCATCAGGCTCATTTTCTCTTCTATCCCTTCTTCCTCTCCTCCAAGCTCCTGAATGTTTGCAGCACATCTCAAAGCCACCTTCTAACTCTTGGAGTATATATTCAAGCCACCTTCTTTTTTTTTTTTTTTTTGGTCAGTCGTGGGGCTGAACTCTGGGCCTGGGCGCTGTCCCTCAGCTCTTCAGCTCAAGGCTAGCGCTCTACCACTTGAGCCACAGCGCCACTTCTGG
>NW_012279904.1:0-5151 GCF_000151885.1 Dipodomys ordii
CAGTGAAAACAGGGGTTATACCATGGGGGAGGGACATACAAAGCAACAAAGAAATCATCTTATAAATATGTTAGAAACAATAGCAAGAAAGAAAAGACCACTTGTGTCTATATTTTGGGGTTCATTTCGCCTAACATCAATTTGTCTGACCATTTCTGCTTGTCTCAGACATATACTAGTTATTGCAAATAAGGGAAACCATGGGACCTATGTTTCTTTGGGCCTGGCTTACTTCATTTCATATAATTTTTTCCAAGTCTTTCCATTTCCTAACAAATTGGGCAATGTCATTCTTTCTGATGGAGGCATAGAATTCCATTGTTTAAATATATACCACATTTTCTTGATTCACTCATTTACTGAGGGGCATCTGGGTTGGTTCCATACCTTAGCAATGGTAAATAATGCTGAGATAAACATAGTTGTGCTGGTATCTTTAGTATGATCTTGTTTGTGATCATATGGGTAAATGCCCAAAAGTGGGATTGCTGGGTCATAGGGAAGCTCTATGTGGAGTCTTTTGAGGAACCTCCATACTACTTTCCAAAGTGGAATTTTTAACATAATCCTCTGTACTCTGCATGTCCTATAAGTGTACAGCTATATCTAGAGTTTTCATCAAATTCAAGATGATTTTTGCTTTATTTCATTACTATATCAGAGATAGGTTGAATTTTGGTATAAAGGATATATTTTGTTGCTTCTCATTTTGTAATTCTACTAACCGTTATTCTTCCCTATCCAAACTCATTAAGCTATTAAAAATTGCAGGAGGCTACAATGCTTGATAAGAAATGTACTCATTATCTTGCCCATGTAATTGTAACCCCTCTGTACAGTAATTTCACAATAAAAAAAATAAAAATTGCAAGCATGTAAAATGCACATACACTGAACTATACATGGGTATATCTATTCAAAATAGTGATATCCTGGTTTTACTATTTCATTTTAGTTTGATAGTTAGAATGGTTCTATAAAGAGACATCATCTTTAGCTCTGCTTACTCTGTGGCATAGTTCACATAAGGAGTAGAAGGATAAATGCATCTGAGCCCTTTATTTAAAAATGATAATTTGATTTATTATCATTCTCCAATAGTTTACCAGTATTTCTTGCATTATTAAAGTCCTGGATTAACAAAGACCTGAAATCCTGTATCCTTTGCTCTTATTACTTTCATTTATAAATTGTTTCAGTCTTGAATTGAAGGCCCCTTGAAATGTATCCTTTTAATATCTTTGAGTCAATCCTAGTTTTCTCTGATAATTTTTTTTAGTCCTACAAAAGTTTTCTAGACTTACACATGAACTGAGATTGAACATGCCCTTTGCTTTTGAAGCATTTTGTTGTTTGTAGACTTACTGATTGGATAGATCAAAATAGATCCTGGGTTATGAGTTCATGTAGTCAAAGTCCAGATTTCAGACTTTCACTTAACATCTTCTTATCACTACCACTTTTACTAGTCAAGAAAAATTGTAATACTATTATTAAAAGATCATATGATCATTCACTAAATTTACCCCAAACTATACACAGGAAAGCAAAAATATACTTCTGACATTATCATTGATATGATTTCTGAAGTATGTATGAAATTTCAGTTGATATTTCTTCTGATAATTCAGTGTAATACATTAGATATTAGTATCAATATGTTCAGAACACTTAGAATAATCCTATTAAATGTAAGTGTATACCAATTTATTTATATCATGATATTTACTTCAGTAATGTTTTAAAAAATGATATTACAATTTTACCTAAAGTATTTATATAGGTTCATGTCAGATCTGTAAGTCAAGGCAAAATATTTTAAATTCCATTTACTTTTCTATTACTTCCTTACTTTAATAGATAATTAAATTTTTATTTAAAAAAATCCTAACTATACATAAGCTATGCAAGAGCTTTACCATTTACCTTAACCCCATGATTTTTCTTAGTTTATCTTCTTACCATTTGTGATAAAAAAATAAATATCTATAAAATATAATGCCTTAAAGTAGAAGGCAGTATATCATATTTAATGTATGGTTTCTTATATGAGTATCTGTATTTTTACAATTCTATTTCTTTTTATAAGTTATTTTCTCTTGTTGCCATTTTTAGAAAGAAGACTCATATTAGTGAATGCCATTTTCTTTCTCGGTTCTAACCTGTCACATAGCATCTAATTTTAAATAATGTAGCTTCCCCTGTAGCTAACAATTACCATTTTACATTTGAACATGATCTCTCCATTCTATTATTTTTAATAACCCAGCCACACCTTTTAATTCTTATAACTTTGCAAGGAGTTATTTTTAAAGATGCCACACACACAAACATTTAAAACTTTTTTTTCTGATCCTGTGGCTTGAACTCAGGTCCTACCTGCTGTCCCTGAGCCTCTTTGTGCTCAAGGCTACTACTCTACCACTTGAGCAACAGTACCACTTCTGCCTTTTTCTGAGTAGTTTATTGAAGATAAGAATCTCATGGATTTTCCTGCCTAGACTAGTTTTGAACTACAATCCTAAGATTTCAGCCTCCTGAGTAGCTAGGATTACAGAGGTGAGCCACTGGTACCCTGTTTAATACTTACATATTTTAATCTATAATCTCCCAATTAGTTTTCTAAACTAAAGGACATACTCTAAAGATCCCACAGGAAAGTTTCAAGGGGATAAAGTTTCCTGGAAGTTCGCATCAGACTACAAATACTGCTTTTATTTTGAAAATAGGTGTGGGGAATATAATATGCCTGATGTATCTGTTCTTTCTTTGAATGTTTCCTTGGTTGAGCATTTTCACTTGAATTAAAAGAATTTTTGTTTTTAAAGTTTTATGAGATAACTGTTTTCTCTTTTAAGACATTTGCCTTAAACAAAGGAGGAGGCAGCAATGCTCAACAGGAAATGTACTCATTACCTTGGTCATGCAACTGTAACCCCTCTTTAGAGCATTTTTATAATAAAAAAAAACGTACAAAAAAAAGAAGACATTTGCCCTACGTGTTCAGCTGAAAGAACATTTTAAGACTCATTCCTGCAATGTTGGTCATTGTGGTGCTTGTAATTTTAAGAAAATGTTAGGTTCATTTCCTTTGGCTTTTTTGCATTTGGAATTCCTATCATAAATACACTAAATCTGTGAATACTTTCAACATAGACTGTTGTCTTTCAGATCCTCTATGAGATATCATTTTCTTTTAATAGTATACCTCTTAATCTTTAATATATCTTGAAAAATTATGTGTTAGTTTCCTTTTATGTCTTTTGTAGTTTTATATTAATTTCTAGGCTTCTTTTAGTATGGTTCCTTATTGATTTCTGTAATTTTATTTTTTTTTAGTTTTTCTTTGTTTTAATTTGTGTTAGTTTTCATGTCTTCTACCATGTCCTTAATCTACTTTAGTCCTCTTTAAGATGGTGCTTTTTTTCTGTTTGTCCTGCTATTTTCTGTGTGTTTATTATTTGGCTGCTTTGTTCTCTCCCACTTTTTCCTAACATTACGCTTGTATGGAAATAAGCTAATTATTGTTTCTATTCCTACTATTTGGCAACTTCAGGTTTCTTGAATATTAAAAGGTAGGGTTGGGTTCAGAGGGCTTCCTAGCTTCATTCATATCTTTGGAAAATAAATTTCTCTTGTTTTCGTAGAATTATCAAGCTACCCTTAAATTTACAGAGACCTCCAGGCATTGGTCCTCAGCCTCATCTTCCCCCGCCCCCCTTGGTGGTAGTTGTACATCTTGAACTCAGGGTTTGGGTCTTATGACTGGGCTTTTTTGCTCAACTTGAGCTCCAGCTCCAGTTCCCCTTTGTAATTTTTGTCTAGGCCTTTTTTTTCCCCCAGTCCTGGGGCTTGACCTTTGGTCTTACATGCTGTGCCTGAACTTCTTTGGCTCAAGACTAGCTCTCTATTACTTGAGCCACAGCACTACTTCTGGCTTTTTCTGAGTAATTTTTTAGAGATAAGAGTCTCATGGATTTTCTTGAGTAGGCTGACTTTTAAACATGATCCTTGGATTTCAGCCACCTTACAAGCTAGGATCACAGGTGTGAGCCATGCTCACATCTAGACTTTTTCTATCCTTTGCCCTATCCTCTTCAATATAGATATAAATCTCGGTAGTGTCTTCATTATATTAGCCTTTGGTCTTTGGTTCTGAGATTTCATAGCAAGGACAGAAATGAACGTTTCTCCTTTGTACCTTACCATCAATCTCTTTTAGAGTGTAATTGTCTTTAAGCTTCAACTACTTCAGATTGCCACCATGACCTTTGTGGTGAGTTACTGTTGGCTATTCAGATTCTGCTCTTCTTAGAACTTTCAGCTATCTTGTTCATTCATTTTTCGACGTTCTATGACAGGATTTCTTTGGCCATTACTAGTTTGTCTTCCACTAGTCATATTCAAGGTTTCAGTGAGGTAGATTATCATCAAATTTTGGTGTATGTTTGCTGTAGGGTCTTTTATAATTTTTCTGGCGATCGAAAATATATAACACCAGCAGTTTTAGTTTATGCATATTTGAAATGATCTAGGGAATTTCTAAAACTGAGAAATGTCCTTTAAACACTCTTAAGGTTGATTTTGTATTTTTATTAGGATTATACCCCATAAGTTATCAAAAATGAATTGACCAATACTTATACATAATCCTTCAGCTCTAAGAGTTCACTTGGATCTAACCTTTCAGATAGAAATCGAAATCTGCAATATAACTCAAATATAAACCACTTAATCACACACTGAGTTTTCCCAGGCAGTGAATTATTTTAATAAAATTTGGTAAAGTCAGCATTCTGTGTCCATGAGTTCTACATCCATTGATTCAATCAACTGCAGAATGAAACTATTCAAGGCACAAACTAGGAAAAAAATCTATTCAACACTGCTAATGATATGTAGTTATTATCTAGACCATGTAAAGGACTATTCTGTACCAATATACTACATAAAATAAATGAATAAAATTTTTCATTTTTTAAGCTCAATTAAATTTTATTTCATATAGTTTGGTTTATAAATGTACAAATTATTGAACAGTGATTCTTTTCATGCTTCTATTTATCAACTGTGACTTCATGGCATTTGTTAACATATTATCTTTTTGGGGGGGGGTCCAGTCGTGAGGCTTGTACTCTGGGCCTGGGCGCT